>NC_054873.1:52043213-52178251 GCF_018320785.1 Cheilinus undulatus | reverse complement strand
TAATTTCATGTGTCTGATTAATGATGACCGTCCATCTATGAAACATCAGGCATTAATATCAGTGAGCAGTACAGACTAATCAATATTTCACACCTTTTTTTGATCAATAATCTTCTGGGTGGAGGGTCAAAAATACATCTGAATAATGAACTGCTGAACTACTGAACTGATAGACCTGTCTGTGTTTTCGGGTTAGTGAAAGCTAGAGAGGGTGATCCTGATGAAACATGAGAAACTTATCCAGGACTCTGAAACTATCAATAAGACTGAAAAGAGACACTCTCATGGGACATGATGCAATTCAAAACACTGACGCTGGAGACTGAATGAACCGTCTCTGTCCCTGTCTGTCGCGGTCTGAAGACTGAACTGTAGGATTTCAGAGATGTCTCTGTCTCTCACTGTCCCGGTCTAGAGGAGGGCTTGTGTCTGACCAATTCAATCTCTCCCTCTAGTGTTTAGCCCCTCCTTTAATTAGTCTTGTGTTAATGAGACTATAATGAGAGGTTTGTAAAGCTCTGAATCTGAGCTCGTTTCAGTGAACCGTCTCAGTGATGTTCTGGGATTATCCTGTGTTCGGTGGTCTCTCCATCGTCTTCTGTCTCCTTTAAATATTCATGATCATGAATCTGAGGACTCGTCTTCTGTGCTGCTTCAATCCTCAGAACGACCAGGGGTTCACAGAGAGACAGACTCTCCATGAAACTCTACCCTGTGGCTCACAGCCGTCTGAGAGTGAGCCATCAGAAACTCGACACAGCCCAGGTCAGAGGTTCAGCCACGCTATGGATTTAGACCGAGTGGCTGAGGGAGTGAAGGGACCAGAGGGTATTCAGGAGACTTTCTGGAAGAAGAGGAATGATAAAGAGATACTAGAACTACCTCACTGTGGTCATATGACTGTCTTACAGGCTGTTTGGAGATGACAACACACCGTTACAAATATCTGTGACCCATAAAGCCATAGTTTAGCTGTTTACAGCTCTGCAGGGCTGAAAATACATAAAGGAAGAAAATTTAATAGGCTGAAATAACAGGACTAAAAACACTGTCAAATATCTGTAGGGACATTCAAACAGGTCTGAGAGGTCCGACTACATCAGTTAAGACTATTACAAATGAAATCAATATAGGAATGATAGTAATAATGATCAGAATAACTATAATAATAAGACCTCAGGTCAGCAGGCAGTTTGCTCCAGACGACAGCACCATGGTGACGGATTTAGTTTTAGCAACATTGAGGAGACATGCCTGAAGATAGGAGAGGTCTGGTAGTCAGTGAGAAGGTCACAGAGATGTTGGGCTGCCATAGCATTCAGAGATTTATAGACTATGAGTATTATTTTGAAATCAACTCTGTATGAAAAAAAAGTCAGTGAAGATTTTTCAGTGCAGGTGTGATATCTTCTGTTTTCCTTGTCCTTGTTAGCAGCAGCTGGAGCCTTCTGAATGACTTTTCAGGAAGTCCAGCAACAATGGCATCGCAGTAATCGAGCCTGCTGGATATAAATACATGAAGCAGCTTTTCACAGATAGAGACGTGGAGTAGCTCCTTTCAGAAATCTTCTTCAGGTGCCAGAATGCTGTTTTTAGTAGCTGCCGTGTGATTTTGGAAGTTTCAATTTGAATCAGTGATGACACCTAGTTTTCTGACATGGAGATGAACTCTTGCCTCTGTTTCTGTGGGCCTTCTATCAGTATTTCAGTTTTGTCTTTTAGTTGTAAGAAATAATGGGACATCCTTCTGCTTATTTCATCAGTGCATCTTAGAAGTGCTCATCAGGAGAAAGTGAAATGTACAGCTGAGTGTCATCGGCATAGGTATGCTAAGTTTGTGTGGTATCATATAGAGACTAAACCGCAATGGTCCAAGAACTGAGCCGTGTGGAACCCCACCATGACTGTTGAAGTTGTCAGATGTAAAATTAGTGATACAGAAAAAGTTGGTCCTTCCAGGTCTGACGTGAACCACTGAAGGACAAATCCGGAGAGGCCAAAGTGATTTTCCAGTTGGTGTAAAAGGATGTTATGATCAACAGTCTAGTAGTACTAAGATGGACAGTTTGTTTGAATCACTGTTGATTTTGAGGTCATTATTTTTACTAATGCTGTGATTGGTTCTGAAGCCTGATTGGTACACATCGTAGAGATTATGGTAGGTGATGTAACAGTGATTTTACTTATGGCGGGAAGGTTGGAGATCGGTCTGTAGCTGTTGATTGTTGGTTTTTTAGCAGTGGAGTAATGATATCATGTTTGAGAGGAGAGGGGAAAACTCCAGACCGAAGAGATAGATTAATAATATGAAGAAGATCATCTGACAGGCAGAGGGAGACACATGTGGACCAGTTTGTGGGACTTGGATCTAGAGGACAGGTGGATGTATTAAGGTACTAGATCACCTCCTTGTAAAATTACACATGCTAGCTGGAGCACTGGTTTAAAGAGCCTGGGTGGTTGGCACTGTGAATATATGTTTTTCCACTGTTAGCTCTGATTGATGACTTTTTTTTTTTGTATAAACTCATTCGATTTATCTGAGGAGAGAAACTGAGCTGGAGCAGACCTGGAGGGTTTAAGAATGGACTGTGTTGAACAGATAGCAAGTACTTTTATCATTTATCATTTTTGAGATTTGTTGTTGTCTATGGAGATTTTCATTTCTGAATTATAGCAAGTAAGTACACTGTAGTACATGTCATCGTGTACCTGCAGTCTGTATTTACCTTCTGCCTGTCTGCGAGATCTTTTCAACATCCCCACTTTTCCCCCTTTTTCCAGAGGCTGTTGGTTTTCTTTAGTTCATGCTGGGTTTAATACGGATGATGCTTCGGTGATCTAACCTACAACATGTCATGTACCAGGTTTGGATTTATTGTGTTTCTGAGTTCTTCAGTGTTTCCTGTGTTTATTCTGTGTAGTTTTCATGTTTTTCTTATTTACTATGTTGTGAGTTAGTTTTTCTCCCCTGTTTTTCATGTCTAATGTAACTCTCTGTGTTTGTACTTGTTTCCTTGCTCCCCTCCCAGTGTTTCTTAAGTTTTGTATCTCTTCCTCGCCCAGTGTTCTTGTGTATTGTGAAGTTTCCTCTTTAATTTTGTAGGTGCCTTCCCTTGTGTATCATTTCAGTTTTTCTTCCGCCTGAGTTTCCTTCCACTGAGAAAACCCTCATTAGTAACAGTAATGCCACTTGTATTATGAAAAAGTTATAAGACTCTAAAGACAAAATAAAAAAACAAATCGGAATTTGAAACTCAAAGATTTTCATTGATAACACACAGTAAACAATAGTGACAAAGCATTTTCTTTGCATAGACTTATTCTGCCATCTCTTGGGGACAAAACAGTGAAAAAATAAACATTCTGTGACTGATGGTTTTCAAAATATCTAAATAAATACAAGAGAAAGTCCATAGCTTTCTTGCAGTTAGATTCATTTGTGCTGTTCCTTTAATCAGTAGAGAAGCAACTGGTCGACTACAACTCCCACAATGCTTTGCATCTAGTTGCCCTCATGTTGCCCAAAAAGACACTTATTATCGGATCTAACGCTGTGGATTTAATATTTAAAGACCCCGAAAAGTCACCGAAGTTTTGGGCTCGCTAGAACGGCTTCCTTGAAGGCTACGGAGACATCGATGGTAGCAAACGATCAGCAAAATGGTCAGCTTTCAGAGGAAAAAAAGAGTGTCTACTACGTATGGTTCAAAAGTTATTTATGTTTTTCTAAACTGTGTTGCTTCTTGTTGTATACAACAACACTGTCCTCAGAGACCCTGGACAGACAGCCAAGCTCTGGGCTCATAGGAAATGTTCTAAAGAGCTACGAATGCATGAGGAACATATTTAGAAAGGCACAAAACACAGCAGAAAAAAACAAGTACCTCTGACTTACACTTCAAAAGTTACCGAGCAATTTACAAAGGGGTGTGCCTCTGGCACAGATCCGTGCCGCTGGAGCTCTAACCAAGCGCGAGTAAATTAATTCGTGCAAATGAATCCCACGTAAAGTCAATGTAAAGACGCCAGTTGACGCCCCTTTGCCTCGGGCGGCGTGAATCGTGCGAACACGCGGCGCATGACGTGCGATACGCGCAAATGAGGCGAGTTCACGCCACCCATTCGCTTCATTGCGTCTACGCACAATTTAAAAAAATTGAACTCTGGCGAATTTTCGCACCGTGACGGCCAATCAGCATGGAGATCCTCTGGCGACATCACCGGATGTTTCCGAAGGAAGCGGCGCATTCAACCCAAAAATGGAGCAGAGACCGGGGTTGTCTGTTTCTGTGTGCGCCCCGAGCTCTACCACACACCGCGCCTGTTCCACCGGCACAGGAATAAAAGGAGACCGCTCAGAGGAAAGTCAGTGAGGACGTCAGATTGTCTGCTAAGTTGTACAAACATCCGTCTATCACTCGTGTTCTGCCATCTGTTACCAACTTAGCACAGCCTGACTTAGCATAACATCGTCAGGCATGCTAATTTTCCCCTCACTCCTGGACAGTTGTGTGTGTGTTTTTTTTTTTTTTTTTAATGATTTATATTTTATTTGAGTTTTTTTAACAATAATAATCATTCATACATAAACACAAGAATGACATAACCTACAACTAAACAATTTAGATATAGCAATGAATACAGAAATATACATGGCTCTGCAGGATGATGGGCTAAAAGAAGCATCATTCCTGTGTGTACATTTGATATATATGGATGTGTCAATAAAAAAAGCATCAACAAACAAACACAAAAACAAAAATGAAACAACACAAAAATAATAAACAGACATCCAGAAGATGTGAAAAGCAAACAAACATGTAATGGTAGATCAGTTTAAGTCCAAGTATTACACAGACACAGATCTCAGAGTTACATTTCTTACTGTCAGCCTGACCATCTGGAACCCAATCACCTAAATCAGCACGTCCCTATGAAGTCATGGTAACATCCCACCTCTGCTAATACTGCTCCACCCTGTTTATCAACCTGAAGGACAGTTTTCCTAGAGCAGCTAGTTTTGCTAATCGGATGAACCACAGAGATGGTGCAGGAACAGTGGAGGCTTTCCAATTTATTACCAAAAGTTTTCGCCCTAACATGAGAGCAGTTTGGGCCCATTCGGCATTAGATGGAGTTAAATCCTTCAACACAGTAGGATCACCCAAGACATATAAACTTGGAGTAAAGGGGATGTACTGGCCAATAATTGTTTTGATATAATTATGAACAGTAATCCAGAATTCTTGGACTTTTGGGCAACCCCATAGCATGTGAATCAAGTCTCCATTATTTACAGAACACCTCCAACACCCCGCATCCCCCCGCAGTCCTGCCCTATGTAGCCTGGAAGAGGTCCAATAGGCTCGATGTAACATCTTAAATTGAATTATTCTCGTTTTGAGTTCTCTTGACATTTTCTTTTTGAATTTCTAATGATCAGATTCCATTTCTCCTCTGAGATATCAGCATGAAGATCCACTTCCCCATGATCTAAGGGCTGACAAATCACTCTCAGAGTACTGGAGCGTCATAGAATAACAGGCTGCCGCCTCGTGACCCTTTCCAAAAATGTTTAGTATGCAGTGCCAGATATCTACACTAGGGGGGGCTGAGGAGGTTGAGCTAAAGGTCTGTATCAGCAGATGTCTCAGCTGTAAATAACACCAGAACTGATTTTGTGGGATGTCATATTTTTGTTTTGTTTTTAAATGATCTCAGTGTTCCTTCGTCATCAAGGTCACCCAGCACCTTAATAGATAGGGGTTAACATTCAGACTCTGTGCAACTCTCCTCCAGACCCCCTGTGGATGTGAGATTACTGGGTGCTTCTTAACTTCAGAAGGTAGCTGAGCTGTTACGAGGTATGCAGGAGAGAGTGGGCTACATAAAGCACTCTCCAAAGTGAACCATGGTGGGGCTCTCTCAGGAGGTAGAAACCAGTGGACCATGTGTTTGAGGCTGAAAGCAAGGTGGTAAAGCTGGAGGTTAGGAACTCCCAGCCCACCACGATCCACTGGCCTCTGTAGTGTCCGTAATTTAAGTTTCGGGCGTTTCTTATTCCAAAGAAAGGTGTTGCAAATACTGTCAAATTGCTTAAAGTATGTCTGTGAGATTTTAACTGGGAGGCCTCCAGCAAGTAATTACATTTAGGGGCACAGGTCATTTTTATTACATTAGCCTTACCCCATAAAGAAAGAAACAGTGGGGCCCAACGCTCTGTGTCGATCCGTACTTTTGCTAACAAAGGTTCAAAATTACACTTAACAAAATCAGACAACCTTGGAGGGGACGTAATCCCCAGGTATGTCATGCCTTTCCGAGGATAAGTGAAGTTGCACATTTGGAAGAGGGATTTAGGGCAACATGCTGTCAAAGGGACTGCCTCACATTTTGACCAGTTCACCCTATAACCAGAAATTTGTGAAAAGTTGTCAACTATTTTAAGTAAGGATGGCAAGGATTTTTCTGGCTTAGAAACAAACAAGAGGATGTCATCCGCCTATAGCATCAATTTATGGGATGTTTGGCCTGACTGGATGCCTTTGAAGTCTGGGTCCTGCTGGATGACCTCAGCCAATGGCTCAAGGGAAAGGGTGGAGAAGTGGAGAAAGCGGACAACCCTGTCTCGTGCCCCTACCGAGACCAAATGAGGGAGAGATAAACCCGTTTGTGAGGACAGAGGCTTTGGGTTGGGAATAGATTAGTTTGATCCAATTTATAAAGTTATTACTACAGCCAAAGGTCTCTAGGGTGGAGAACAGATAATGCCACTCCACCCTATCGAAGGCCTTTTCAGCATCTAGAGAGAAGGCTGCAGAGAGGGAGGAGGCACTCTGTCGGATCCACGTGATATCAGTGAAACGTCTCACATTATCAGCATGAACCCCGCCTGGTCGGGGTGGATTAAAGATGTTATGACCCTGTCTAGCCTGTTTGCAAGGATTTTAGCTAAGATTTTACCATCACAAGATATCACACTAATAGGTCTGTAGTTTTTGCAGTCAAGTGGATCTTTACCTCCTTTCAGTATGAGAGAAATTAGTGCTTCTGATAGTGATGGGAGCAGTTTAGCCAAGGCTAGGGCTTCATTATACATATCGAGCAAGAATGGAGCCAGTTCTCCAGGAAAAGCCTTACAGAACTCAGCGGTAAACCCATCTAAACCTGGGGCATTGCCTGATGGAAGATGTTTAATAACCTTTATTATTTCCTCTTTAGCAATCGGAAGCTCGAGATCTTTAACTTGGTCCTCGGATAATGAAGGAAGGTTGAGAGGAGGAAGTGACCTTATTTTGTCTCTATGACAGTTGTGTGTTTTATTCAGGTGGGTTATGATGAAGGAAATGGAAGAAACAGAGGGACACGTATTTGCAGAAGAGGAGAAAGGAGACAGAGTGGAGGAGTGGGTCGTTGGCAGGGCCATCAGGACCCTCCATCACCAAAGGGGGACGAGCAGTAACATGGAGAGGGGGGTCGAGGACAGTCGGGCTGCAGAGGACTTCCATGAAGATCAGGACCAGCAGATGAGGTTTAAAGTTTGTTGACAGCACACACAGCATGGAAATATTTAGGGACAAATGTCTTCATAGGCTACTAATGGAGAGTTGTCTTCTTTTGCCACTTTGTGGACAAACAAGAATATAAATAGTGTCATAGCTGAACCTGTGTACTGTGTTCATATGTACACTTCTGTATTTTATCAGAACATCATGTACTCCTCTCTGAAACACTACTACCTGCTGCTGCTTCTGCTCCTCCAACACCTGGCCCATCCACTCCAGCTGCTGTTCCCACAGGTATGTCAATGAATAGAGCCACATCAATCAACAAATGATGGATTTGTTATTAAACTGATCATTCTGAGCACTTTAAAGGAGGAGGGAAGTAATCTATCACAGCTTTCTTTAGAGCAGATATTTTATAATGTAATTCATGCATGTATGTTTATCTTTGGTAGAGCTAGTGCTGCCTCTCATGTCACAACCTGATCCTTTTCTGTGTATTTCCTTAGTAGTATTCTATTGATGAATTACAATAGTATCACTAAATATGTTGTTTCCATTACAGAGACCCCAAGGAGGAGACCCCTGAGTGACTCCAGACAGCAGCTGACGGAGGTGGAGAGGATGTTGCTGGAGGCCCTGAGGACCAGTCCACCTGCAGCAGGAGGTGGAGAGGATGGAAAGTCTGCTTCCTTCCCTGCAGAGATTGCTGCTTCAGATGAACAAATTTGTCTTCAAATTCATAGACTGATGTATAAATATAGCACTGTTCTGCTTAATCTAGAACAACTGGAACCTAAGGACTAGTTCTGGTTTCTACAAACTGAGGTAAATATCTCTGCAGGGAACGAGCCAGACTTTAATCTCCTCTCTCTTCCATTTAACTCCTCCAAGCAAGCTCCTTTATGTTTCTGTTGTAAATTGATTTAAGTTTGTTTAAATGTTAAATGTTTGTCCTTTTTATAAATTAAATTGTCTTTTAATAACAATCATAGTTGGACTTTTTAAGGTAACAATCTCATGTTTCTCTTATTATCATGGAGTAGATATTTGATTAACATTAACACTCATGTCAGTGTCAGCACTGTATGATCATTTTAGGTCTAAATATTGCTCATGTTTGGTTGGCTGGTAAATCTGGGATAACTTTCAGTCAAAAACTTCTTAATTGGAGCCATCTTAAACTGCTGTATTGTATATATTTAGCCTCTTGCCAAGGTAATTAAAACAAGTACTACATTTCAGTCATAAAATCATCCACAGATTCAGCTGTCCTGATACATGGTGCTGTCTTGTTAAACCTAGATTAAAATAGTTTTATCTGAAGTAAAGAGCTTCCTGTCATTAAGTTAATAATTACTCATTCTGAAGCCCAGGATCTACCTCCTTTTTCCCAGTAGATAAAGTGTGTTATTGGTATCAAGACCTTTATAGATGAGCTATTTCTGGATCTGTGAACATTACTCTGTTAAGAATAGGCTACCAGTTATTTTAACTTCCTATGTGTGCTGCCTAGAGAAATGTATCTTTCAAACAAGAAATAAATCTAGTTACTGAATAGTTCTATTAGCATTCATAATTTCATAATAATAATAGGACAGGTATCAAAGCACTGAAACCATTTTATTATGGTGTTTATATGAAATATAAAAGTACAGGAAGTTTGTTGCTGTGGCTGTCTCTTTAAAGAGCTGTGGTGATGTGATGCTTTTTGCACTACATGGTGAATTGCCATGGGACTGCTCCTTGACGTTTCCAGATGGCAGTGATTATATCCAGGATGATCTTGCAGACGGAGGGAACACTGAGCCAGAAGCTGCTAGCAATGGTCCTGAAGGAGTCATCAGTGGAAGATATCTAGAACACAAGAAAAACATGTAATGTAACTGAGTAGCAGAGAAAACTGTAGCTGAGGGTCACCATGAAGTAGCATCATTATAATATTACATGTGTACATGACTGCACATGCGTGTCCTCATGACTTCTGCTGTAAATTGGTAATGGTGGTGTGTAAAATCTACAAGTCATTTTTATTTTTCCATTCATGTGGGTGAGATCATTTCCTGCCTCTGTTTACTTTAATGTGGTTAATGAAACTGCAGATGGTCATTTCCACCTGAATGACCAGACAATAGCAGAAAGCAGCTCAGAGGTTTTCAGAGTTTTATGTCATACAGATGAACTTTACAAAGTGAATGAAACAAAGAAAGGTGTATGAAGGTAGCTTGTCGACTCCTTGACATGTGATTTTAATTTATAAATCACTGCATTAGGGTGTTTATGTGCTTTAAAAATACATACAACAGCACACACGTGTCTGTATACATATACACTGCCTGGCCAAAAAAAAAAGTCGCCACCAAAAAAAGTCACACACTCTAATATTTGGTTGGACCGCCTTTGCTTTGATTACAGCACACATTCGCTGTGGCATTGTTTCGATAAGCTTCTGCAATGTCTCAAGATTTATTTCCATCCAGTGTTGCATTAATTTTAATATTGATGATGGGAGAGTCTGACCACTGCACAAAGCCTTCTCCAGCACATCCCAAAGATTCTCAATGGGGTTAAGGTCTGGACTCTGTGGTGGCCAATGCATGTGTGAAAATTATGTCTCATGCTCCCTGAACCACTCTTTCACAGTTTGAGCCCGATGAATCCTGGCGTTGTCATCTTGGAATATGCCCGTGCCATTAGGGAAGAAAAAATCCATTGTTTAAGAAATGAGAAGTTACTCATTGCATCAGCTGGGGTTAAATAACTTGTTTCCAGCTGAAAGATAATCGCCCATGCAGTAATTATCCAATAGGAGGTTCGTACCTATTTGCTTAGTCAAATCCAGGTGGTGACTTTTTTTTTGGCCAGGCAGTGTATATACATAGTGTGGTGAGCTGTGATGAGATATGGATCAAAGACAAGTTCTGTAACTTCAGTATGTCCTCATACAACAGACATAATCAGTGACCTTTCAGTGGAGCTCTGTAATGACCACAGACTCATACAGACAGGCTACCCTGCAGCTATGACTCCCCTCTCATGTGTCGCACTTTGTAAAATATTTTCCACTAAAACATGAACTAATCCACAAAACATGCATAATTGCTCACTGGAGACAGGTGGACAGGTATCTGCAGCTAGGATATTGTCTGTAGTTGATATCCTGGAGTGATATCACGGCACTGATTCAAGCTAACAGGGGCTAACCGGGCTAGCTGACAACAGCACCGGCTGCCGTCATCCAGACGAAGCTTCTGGAGAAGGTGGTGGAGGACTTCTCCGAGCTGTGTGGGTCTCCCGGGGATCTGACACACCCAGACACGACAAGTGTCCGTCAGTTATGGAATTTCGACAGCAGAGAAAGCAGCTGTCTCTTGCGTGTGGTCCAGCTCCACCATTGACAACTGACTGATGCCGGATATGGAGAAGAAAGCCCCTCCCTCCTCTTGTCTTTCGGCAGAGAGTTCGCGCGAACAGTTGATTTGCGCATGTCATACGCGCGAAATGAACAATCATTCGCGCTTGGTGTGTATGCACGGTAAGGGTTAAACCTGTCTCTCGTCAGTCACACCTCTGTCTCGTTAGTCACACCTGTCTTTTGTTAATCACACATGGGTCTCGTTAGTCACACATGTGTCTCATTAGTCACACCTGTGTCTCGTTAGTCACACCTCTGTCTCGTCAGTCACACCTCTGTCTCGTTAGGCACACCTCTGTCTCGTCAGTCACACCAGTGTCTTGTCAGTCACACCTGTGTCTCGTTAGTCACACCTGTGTCTTTTTAGTCACACCTGTGTCTCGTTAGACACCTGTGTCTTGTTAGTCACACCTGTGTCTCGTTAGTCACACCTCTGTCTCGTCAGTCACAGCTGTGTCTCGTCAGTCACACCTGTGTCTTTTCAGTTATACCTCTGTCTCATTAGTCACACCTGTCTCGTTAGTCACACCTGTGTCTTGTTAGTCACACCTGTGTCTTATTAGTCACACCTGTGTCTCCTTAGTCATACCTGTGTCTTGTTAGTCACACCTGTGTCTCATTAGTCACACCTCTGTCTCGTCAGTCACACCCCTGTCTCGTTAGTCACACCTCTGTCTCGTCAGTCACAACTGTGTCTCGTTAGTCACACTTCTGTCTCGTCAGTCACACCTCTGTCTCGTCAGTCACATCTCTGTCTCGTCAGTCACACCTGTGTCTCATTAGTCACACCTGTCTCGTTAGTCACACCTGTGTCTTGTTAGTCACACCTGTGTCTTATTAGTCACACCTGTGTCTCATCAGTCACACCTGTGTCTTGTTAGCCACACCTGTGTCTCGTTAGTCACACCTGTGTCTTGTTATTCACACCTGTGTCTCGTCAGTCACACCTCTGTCTCGTTAGTCACACCTCTGTCTCGTCAGTCACAACTGTGTCTCGTTAGTCACACTTCTGTCTCGTCAGTCACACCTCTGTCTCGTCAGTCACATCTCTGTCTCGTCAGTCACACCTGTGTCTCATTAGTCACACCTGTCTCGTTAGTCACACCTGTGTCTTGTTAGTCACACCTGTGTCTTATTAGTCACACCTGTGTCTCATCAGTCACACCTGTGTCTTGTTAGCCACACCTGTGTCTCGTTAGTCACACCTGTGTCTTGTTATTCACACCTGTGTCTCGTCAGTCACACCTCTGTCTCGTCAGTCACATCTCTGTCTCGTCAGTCACACCTGTGTCTCATTAGTCACACCTGTCTCGTTAGTCACACCTGTGTCTTGTTAGTCACACCTGTGTCTTATTAGTCACACCTGTGTCTCATCAGTCACACCTGTGTCTTGTTATTCACACCTGTGTCTCGTCAGTCACACCTCTGTCTCGTCAGTCACATCTCTGTCTCGTCAGTCACTCCTGTGTCTCGTTAGTCACACCTGTGTCTTGTTAGTCATTCCTGTGTCTCGTTAGACACCTGTGTCTCCTTAGTCACACCTGTGTCTCGTCAGTCACACCTTTGTCTCGTCAGTCACACCTGTGTCTCGTTAGTCACACTTCTGTCTCGTCAGTCACACCTTTGTCTCGTCAGTCACACCTCTGTCTCGTCAGTCACACCTGTGTCTCGTTAGTCACACCTCTGTCTCGTCAGTCACACCTGTGTCTCATTAGTCACACCTGTCTCATTAGTCACACCTGTGTCTTGTTAGCCACACCTCTGTCTCGTCAGTCACACCTCTGTCTTGTTAGTCACACCTGTGTCTCGTTAGTCACACCTCTGTCTCGTCAGTCACACCTGTGTCTCGTTAGTCACACCTGTGTCTCGTTAGTCACACCTGTGTCTCGTTAGTCACACCTGTGTCTCATCAGTTACACCTGTGTCTCGTCAGTCACACTTCTGTCTCATCAGTCACACCTCTGTCTTGTTAGCCACACCTGTGTCTCGTTAGTCACACCTGTGTCTTGTTATTCACACCTCTGTCTCATTAGTCACACCTCTGTCTCGTGAGTCACACCTGTGTCTCGTCAGTCACACTTCTGTCTCGTCAGTCACACCTCTGTCTCGTCAGTCATACCTGTGTCTCGTCAGTCACACCTGTGTCTTGTTAGTCACACCTGTGTCTTGTTAGTCACACCTGTGTCTCATTAGTCACACCTGTGTCCTGTTAGCCACACCTGTGTCTCGTCAGTCACACCTGTGTCTTGTTATACACCTCTGTCTCATTAGTCACATGTGTGTCTCGGTAATCACACCTGTGTCTCGTGAGACACCTTTGTCTCGTCAGTCACACCTCTGTCTCGTTAGTCACACCTCTGTCTCGTTAGTCACACCTGTGTCTTGTTAGTCACACCTGTGTCTCCTTAGTCACACCTGTGTCTCGTCAGTCACACCTGTGTCTGGTTAGTCACACCTGTGTCTCCTTTGTCACAGCTGTGTCTCGTCAGTCACACCTGTGTCTCATTAGTCACACCTGTGTCTCATCAGTCACACCTGTGTCTTGTTAGTCACACCTCTATCTCGTCAGTCACACCTCTGTCTCATTAGTCACACCTTTGTCTCATCAGTCACACCTGTGTCTCGTCAGTCACACTTCTGTCTCGTCAGTCACACCTCTGTCTCGTCAGTCACACCTTTGTCTCATCAGTCACACCTGTGTCTTGTTAGTCACACCTCTGTCTCGCCCGTCACACCTGTGTCTCGTCAGTCACACCCGTTTCTCTTCAGTCATACCTCTGTTTCGTTAGTCACACCTGTCTCGTCAGTCACACCTGTGTTTTGTTAGTCACACCTGTGTCTTGTTAGTCACACCTGTGTCTTGTTAGTCACAACTGTGTATCGTTAGTCACACCTGTGTCTCGTTAGTCACACCTCTGTCTCGTCAGTCACAGCTGTGTCTCGTTAGTCACACCTGTTTCTTGTCAGTCACACCTCTGTCTCATTAGTCACACCTGTCTCGTCAGTCACCCCTCTGTCTCGTTAGTCACACCTCTGTCTCGTCAGTCACACCTGTGTCTCGTTAGTCACACTTCTGTCTCGTCAGTCACACCTCTGTCTCGTTAGTCACACCTGTGTCTCGTCAGTCACACCTGTGTCTCGTTAGTCACACCTCTGTCTCGTCAGTCACAGCTGTGTCTCGTTAGTCACACCTGTTTCTTGTCAGTCACACCTCTGTCTCCTTAGTCACACCTGTCTCGTTAGTCACACCTGTGTCTTGTTAGTCACACCTGTGTCTTATTAGTCACACACTTGTGTCTCCTTAGTCACACCTGTGTCTCCTTAGTCACACCTGTGTCTCATCAGTTACGCCTGTGTCTCGTCAGTCACACTTCTGTCTCGTCAGTCACACTTCTGTCTTGTTAGCCACACCTGTGTCTCGTTAGTCACACCTGTGTCTTGTTATTCACACCTCTGTCTCATTAGTCACACCTGTGTCTCGTTAGTCACACCTCTGTCTCGTCAGTCACACCTGTGTCTCGTTAGTCACATCTTGTCTCGTCAGTCACACCTGTGTCTTATTAGTCACACCTGTGTCTTGTTAGTCACACCTGTGTCTCGTGAGACACCTTTGTCTCGTCAGTCACACCTCTGTCTCGTTAGTCACACCTCTGTCTCGTTAGTCACACCTGTGTCTTGTTAGTCACACCTGTGTCTCCTTAGTCACACCTGTGTCTCGTCAGTCACACCTGTGTCTGGTTAGTCACACCTGTGTCTCCTTTGTCACAGCTGTGTCTTGTCAGTCACACCTCTGTCTCGTCAGTCACAGCTGTGTCTCGTTAGTCACACCTGTTTCTTGTCAGTCACACCTCTGTCTCATTAGTCACACCTGTCTCGTTAGTCACACCTGTGTCTCGTCAGTCACACCTGTGTCTGGTTAGTCACACGTGTTTCTAGTCAGTCACACCTCTGTCTCGTCAGTCACACCTTTGTCTCATCAGTCACACCTGTGTCTTGTTAGTCACACCTCTGTCTCGCCCGTCACACCTGTGTCTCGTCAGTCACACCCTTCTGTCAGTCATACCTCTGTGTCTCGTTAGTCACACCTGTCTCGTCAGTCACACCTGTGTTTTGTTAGTCACACCTGTGTCTTGTTAGTCACACCTGTGTCTTGTTAGTCACAACTGTGTATCGTTAGTCACACCTGTGTCTCGTTAGTCACACCTCTGTCTCGTCAGTCACAGCTGTGTCTCGTTAGTCACACCTGTTTCTTGTCAGTCACACCTCTGTCTCATTAGTCACACCTGTCTCGTCAGTCACCCCTCTGTCTCGTTAGTCACACCTCTGTCTCGTCAGTCACACCTGTGTCTCGTTAGTCACACTTCTGTCTCGTCAGTCACACCTCTGTCTCGTTAGTCACACCTGTGTCTCGTCAGTCACACCTGTGTCTCGTTAGTCACACCTCTGTCTCGTCAGTCACAGCTGTGTCTCGTTAGTCACACCTGTTTCTTGTCAGTCACACCTCTGTCTCATTAGTCACACCTGTCTCGTTAGTCACACCTGTGTCTCGTCAGTCACACCTGTGTCTTGTTATTCAGACCTCTGTCTCGTCAGTCACACCTATGTCTCGTCAGTCACACTTCTGTCTCGTCAGTCAAACCTCTGTCTCGTCAGTCAAACCTCTGTCTCGTCAGTCACACCTCTGTCTCGTTAGTCACACCTCTGTCTCGTAAGTCACACCTCTGTCTCGTCAGTCACACCTCTGTCTCGTTAGTCACACCTCTGTCTCGTCAGTCACACCTGTGTCTCGTTAGTCACACTTCTGTCTCGTCAGTCACACCTCTGTCTCGTCAGTCACACCTCTGTCTCGTCAGTCACACCTGTGTCTCGTTAGTCACACCTCTGTCTCGTCAGTCACAGCTGTGTCTCGTTAGTCACACCTGTTTCTTGTCAGTCACACCTCTGTCTCATTAGTCACACCTGTCTCGTCAGTCACCCCTCTGTCTCGTTAGTCACACCTCTGTCTCGTCAGTCACACCTGTGTCTCGTTAGTCACACTTCTGTCTCGTCAGTCACACCTCTGTCTCGTCAGTCACACCTGTGTCTCGTCAGTCACACCTGTGTCTCGTCAGTCACACCTCTGTCTCGTCAGTCACAGCTTTGTCTCGTTAGTCACACCTGTTTCTTGTCAGTCACACCTCTGTCTCATTAGTCACACCTGTCTCGTTAGTCACACCTGTGTCTTGTTAGTCACACCTGTGTCTTATTAGTCACACCTGTGTCTTATTAGTCACACCTGTGTCTCCTTAGTCACACCTGTGTCTCCTTAGTCACGCCTGTGTCTCATCAGTTACGCCTGTGTCTCGTCAGTCACACTTCTGTCTCGTCAGTCACACTTCTGTCTTGTTAGCCACACCTGTGTCTCGTTAGTCACACCTGTGTCTTGTTATTCACACCTCTGTCTCATTAGTCACACCTGTGTCTCGTTAGTCACACCTCTGTCTCGTCAGTCACACCTGTGTCTCGTTAGTCACACCTCTGTCTCGTCAGTCACACCTGTGTCTTATTAGTCACACCTCTGTCTTGTTAGTCACACCTGTGTCTCGTGAGACACCTTTGTCTCATTAGTCATACCTCTGTCTCGTCAGTCACACCTCTGTCTCGTTAGTCACACCTGTGTCTTGTTAGTCACACCTGTGTCTCCTTAGTCACACCTGTGTCTCCTTTGTCACAGCTGTGTCTCGTCAGTCACACCTGTGTCTCATTAGTCACACCTGTGTCTCATCAGTCACACCTGTGTCTTGTTAGTCACACCTCTATCTCGTCAGTCACACCTCTGTCTCATTAGTCACACCTTTGTCTCATCAGTCACACCTGTGTCTCGTCAGTCACACTTCTGTCTCGTCAGTCACACCTCTGTCTCGTCAGTCACACCTTTGTCTCATCAGTCAGACCTGTGTCTTGTTAGTCACACCTCTGTCTCGCCAGTCACACCTGTGTCTCGTCAGTCACACCCGTTTCTCGTCAGTCATACCTCTGTTTCGTTAGTCACACCTGTCTTGTCAGTCACACCTGTGTTTTGTTAGTCACACCTGTGTCTTGTTAGTCACACCTGTGTCTTGTTAGTCACAACTGTGTCTCGTTAGTCACACTTCTGTCTCGTCAGTCACACCTCTGTCTCGTCAGTCACATCTCTGTCTCGTCAGTCACAGCTGTGTCTCATTAGTCACACCTGTCTCGTTAGTCACACCTGTGTCTTGTTAGTCACACCTGTGTCTTATTAGTCACACCTGTGTCTCGTCAGTCACACCTGTGTCTTGTTAGCCACACCTGTGTCTCGTTAGTCACACCTGTGTCTTGTTATTCAGACCTCTGTCTCGTCAGTCACACCTATGTCTCGTCAGTCACACTTCTGTCTCGTCAGTCAAACCTCTGTCTCGTCAGTCAAACCTCTGTCTCGTCAGTCACACCTCTGTCTCGTTAGTCACACCTCTGTCTCGTAAGTCACACCTCTGTCTCGTCAGTCACACCTCTGTCTCGTTAGTCACACCTCTGTCTCGTCAGTCACACCTGTGTCTCGTTAGTCACACTTCTGTCTCGTCAGTCACACCTCTGTCTCGTCAGTCACACCTGTGTCTCGTTAGTCACACCTCTGTCTCGTCAGTCACAGCTGTGTCTCGTTAGTCACACCTGTTTCTTGTCAGTCACACCTCTGTCTCATTAGTCACACCTGTCTCGTCAGTCACCCCTCTGTCTCGTTAGTCACACCTCTGTCTCGTCAGTCACACCTGTGTCTCGTTAGTCACACCTCTGTCTCGTCAGTCACACCTGTGTCTTGTTAGCCACACCTCTGTCTCGTCAGTCACACCTCTGTCTTGTTAGTCACACATGTGTCTCGTTAGTCACACCTCTGTCTCGTCAGTCACACCTCTGTCTCGTCAGTCACACCTGTGTCTCGTTAGTCACACCTGTGTCTCATCAGTTACGCCTGTGTCTCGTCAGTCACACTTCTGTATCGTCAGTCACACTTCTGTCTTGTTAGCCACACCTGTGTCTCGTTAGTCACACCTGTGTCTTTTTATTCACACCTCTGTCTCATTAGTCACACCTGTGTCTCGTTAGTCACACCTCTGTCTCGTCAGTCACACCTGTGTCTCGTTAGTCACACCTCTGTTTCGTCAGTCACACCTCTGTCTCGTCAGTCACACCTCTGTCTCGTAAGTCACACCTCTGTCTCGTCAGTCACACCTGTGTCTTCTTAGTCACACCTCTGTCTCGTCAGTCACACCCCTGTCTCGTTAGTCACACCTCTGTCTCGTCAGTCACACCTGTGTCTCGTCAGTCACAGCTGTGTCTCATTAGTCACACCTGTCTCGTTAGTCACACCTGTGTCTTGTTAGTCACACCTGTGTCTTATTAGTCACACCTGTGTCTCGTCAGTCACACCTGTGTCTTGTTAGCCACACCTGTGTCTCGTTAGTCACACCTGTGTCTTGTTATTCACACCTCTGTCTCGTCAGTCACACCTCTGTCTCGTTAGGCACACCTGTGTCTCATCAGTCACACCTGTGTCTCGTCAGTCACACTTCTGTCTCGTCAGTCAAACCTCTGTCTAGTCAGTCACACCTCTGTCTCGTCAGTCACACCTCTGTCTCGTCAGTCACACCTGTGTCTCGTTAGTCACACTTCTGTCTCGTCAGTCACACCTCTGTCTCGTCAGTCACACCTCTGTCTCGTCAGTCACACCTGTGTCTCGTTAGTCACACCTCTGTCTCGTTAGTCACAGCTGTGTCTCGTTAGTCACACCTGTTTCTTGTCAGTCACACCTCTGTCTCATTAGTCACACCTGTCTCGTTAGTCACACCTGTGTCTTGTTAGTCACACCTGTGTCTCCTTAGTCACACCTCTGTCTCCTTAGTCACACCTGTGTCTCGTCAGTCACACCTCTGTCTTGTTAGTCACACCTCTGTCTCGTCAGTCACACCTCTGTCTTGTTAGTCACAACTGTGTCTCGTTAGTCACACCTCTGTCTCGTCAGTCACACCTCTGTCTTGTTCGTCACCTCTGTCTCGTCAGTCACACCTCTGTCTTGTTAGTCACACCTGTGTCTCGTTAGTCACACCTCTGTCTCGTCAGTCACACCTCTGTCTCGTTAGTCACACGTCTGTCTCGTCAGTCACACCTGTGTCTTGTCAGTCACTCCTCTGTCTCGTCAGTCACACCTGTGTCTCGTTAGTCACACTTCCGTCTCGTCAGTCACACCTTTGTCTCGTCAGTCACACCTCTGTCTCGTCAGTCACACCTGTGTCTTGTTAGTCACACCTCTGTCTCTCAGTCACACCTGTGTCTCATTAGTCACACCTGTCTCATTAGTCACACCTGTGTCTTGTTAGCCACACCTCTGTCTCGTCAGTCACACCTCTGTCTTGTTAGTCACACCTGTGTCTCGTTAGTCACACCTCTGTCTCGTCAGTCACACCTGTGTCTCGTTAGTCACACCTGTGTCTCGTTAGTCACACCTGTGTCTTGTTAGTCACACCTGTGTCTTATTAGTCACACCTGTGTCTCGTCAGTCACACCTGTGTCTTGTTAGCCACACCTGTGTGTCGTTAGTCACACCTGTGTCTTGTTATTCACACCTCTGTCTCGTCAGTCACACCTATGTCTCGTCAGTCACACTTCTGTCTCGTCAGTCAAACCTCTGTCTCGTCAGTCAAACTTCTGTCTCGTCAGTCACACCTCTGTCTCGTTAGTCACACCTCTGTCTCGTAAGTCACACCTCTGTCTCGTCAGTCACACCTCTGTCTCGTCAGTCACACCTCTGTCTCGTCAGTCACACCTGTGTCTCGTTAGTCACACTTCTGTCTCGTCAGTCACACCTCTGTCTCGTCAGTCACACCTCTGTCTCGTCAGTCACACCTGTGTCTCGTTAGTCACACCTCTGTCTCGTCAGTCACAGCTGTGTCTCCTTAGTCACACCTGTTTCTTGTCAGTCACACCTCTGTCTCATTAGTCACACCTGTCTCGTCAGTCACCCCTCTGTCTCGTTAGTCACACCTCTGTCTCGTCAGTCACACCTCTGTCTCGTCAGTCACACCCCTGTCTCGTTAGTCACACCTGTTTCTTGTCAGTCACACCTCTGTCTCATTAGTCACACCTGTCTCGTTAGTCACACCTGTGTCTTGTTAGTCACACCTGTGTCTTATTAGTCACACCTGTGTCTCGTTAGTCACACCTGTGTCTCGTTAGTCACACCTGTGTCTCATTAGTCACACCTGTGTCTCCTTAGTCACACCTGTGTCTCGTCAGCACCCCCTATGTCTCGTCAGTCACACCTCTGTCTTGTTAGTCACACCTCTGTCTTGTTAGTCACACCTCTGTCTCGTCAGTCACACCTCTGTCTTGTTAGTCACACCTGTGTCTCGTTAGTCACACCTCTGTCTCGTCAGTCACACCTCTGTCTTGTAGGTCACACCTCTGTCTCGTCAGTCACACCTGTGTCTTGTCAGTCACTCCTGTGTCTCGTCAGTCACACTTCTGTCTTGTTAGTCACACCTCTGTCTCGTCAGTCACACCTCTGTCTTGTTAGTCACACCTGTGTCTCGTTAGTCACACCTCTGTCTCGTCAGTCACACCTCTGTCTCGTTAGTCACACCTCTGTCTCTTCAGTCACACCTGTGTCTCGTTAGTCACACTTCTGTCTCGTCAGTCACACCTTTGTCTCGTCAGTCACACCTCTGTCTCTCAGTCACACCTGTGTCTCATTAGTCACACCTGTCTCATTAGTCACACCTGTGTCTTGTTAGCCACACCTCTGTCTCGTCAGTCACACCTCTGTCTTGTTAGTCACACATGTGTCTCGTTAGTCACACCTCTGTCTCGTCAGTCACACCTGTGTCTCGTTAGTCACACCTGTGTCTCGTTAGTCACACCTGTGTCTCATCGGTTACACCTGTGTCTCGTTAGTCACACTTCTGTCTCGTCAGTCACACCTCTGTCTTGTTAGCCACACCTGTGTCTCGTTAGTCACACCTGTGTCTTGTTATTCACACCGCTGTCTCATTAGTCACACCTCTGTCTCGTCAGTCACACATGTGTCTCGTCAGTCACACTTCTGTCTCGTCAGTCACACCTCTGTCTCGTCAGTCATACCTGTGTCTCGTCAGTCACACCTGTGTCTTGTTAGTCACACCTGTGTCTTGTTAGTCACACCTGTGTCTCATTAGTCACACCTGTGTCCTTTTAGTCACACCTGTGTCTCGTCAGTCACACCTGTGTCTTGTTATACACCTCTGTCTCATTAGTCACATGTGTGTCTCGTTAGTCACACCTGTGTCTCGTCAGTCACACCTGTGTCTTGTTATTCACACCTCTGTCTCGTCAGTCACACCTCTGTCTCGTTAGGCACACCTGTGTCTTGTTAGTCACACCTCTGTCTCTCAGTCACACCTGTGTCTCATTAGTCACACCTCTGTCTTGTTAGCCACACCTCTGTCTCGTCAGTCACACCTCTGTCTTGTTAGTCACACCTGTGTCTCGTTAGTCACACCTCTGTCTCGTCAGTCACACCTGTGTCTCGTTAGTCACACCTGTGTCTCGTTAGTCACACCTGTGTCTCATCGGTTACACCTGTGTCTCGTCAGTCACACTTCTGTCTCGTCAGTCACACCTCTGTCTTGTAAGCCACACCTGTGTCTTGTTAGTCACACCTGTGTCTTGTTATTCACACCTCTGTCTCATTAGTCACACCTGTGTCTCGTCAGTCACACCTGTGTCTCCTCAGTCACACTTCTGTCTCGTCAGTCACACCTCTGTCTCGTCAGTCACACCTGTGTCTCATTAGTCACACCTATCTCATTAGTCACACCTGTGTCTTGTTAGCCACACCTCTGTCTCGTCAGTCACACCTCTGTCTTGTTAGTCACACCTGTGTCTCGTTAGTCACACCTGTGTCTCGTCAGTCACACCTCTGTCTCGTTAGGCACACCTGTGTCTCATCAGTCACACCTGTGTCTCGTCAGTCACACTTCTGTCTCGTCAGTCAAACCTCTGTCTAGTCAGTCACACCTCTGTCTCGTCAGTCACACCTCTGTCTCGTCAGTCACACCTGTGTCTCGTTAGTCACACTTCTGTCTCGTCAGTCACACCTCTGTCTCGTCAGTCACACCTCTGTCTCGTCAGTCACACCTGTGTCTCGTTAGTCACACCTCTGTCTCGTTAGTCACAGCTGTGTCTCGTTAGTCACACCTGTTTCTTGTCAGTCACACCTCTGTCTCATTAGTCACACCTGTCTCGTTAGTCACACCTGTGTCTTGTTAGTCACACCTGTGTCTCATTAGTCACACCTCTGTCTCCTTAGTCACACCTGTGTATCGTTAGTCACACCTGTGTCTCGTTAGTCACACCTCTGTCTCGTCAGTCACAGCTGTGTCTCGTTAGTCACACCTGTTTCTTGTCAGTCACACCTCTGTCTCGTCAGTCACACCTGTGTCTTGTCAGTCACTCCTGTGTCTCGTCAGTCACACTTCTGTCTTGTTAGTCACACCTCTGTCTCGTCAGTCACACCTCTGTCTTGTTAGTCACACCTGTGTCTCGTTAGTCACACCTCTGTCTCGTCAGTCACACCTCTGTCTCGTTAGTCACACCTCTGTCTCTTCAGTCACACCTGTGTCTCGTTAGTCACACCTCTGTCTCGTCAGTCACACCTCTGTCTCGTTAGTCACACCTCTGTCTCTTCAGTCACACCTGTGTCTCGTTAGTCACACTTCTGTCTCGTCAGTCACACCTTTGTCTCGTCAGTCACACCTCTGTCTCTCAGTCACACCTGTGTCTCATTAGTCACACCTGTCTCATTAGTCACACCTGTGTCTTGTTAGCCACACCTCTGTCTCGTCAGTCACACCTCTGTCTTGTTAGTCACACATGTGTCTCGTTAGTCACACCTCTGTCTCGTCAGTCACACCTGTGTCTCGTTAGTCACACCTGTGTCTCGTTAGTCACACCTGTGTCTCATCGGTTACACCTGTGTCTCGTTAGTCACACTTCGGTCTCGTCAGTCACACCTCTGTCTTGTGAGTCACACCTGTGTCTCGTTAGTCACACCTGTGTCTTGTTATTCACACCGCTGTCTCATTAGTCACACCTCTGTCTCGTCAGTCACACATGTGTCTCGTCAGTCACACTTCTGTCTCGTCAGTCACACCTCTGTCTCGTCAGTCATACCTGTGTCTCGTCAGTCACACCTGTGTCTTGTTAGTCACACCTGTGTCTTGTTAGTCACACCTGTGTCTCATTAGTCACACCTGTGTCCTTTTAGTCACACCTGTGTCTCGTCAGTCACACCTGTGTCTTGTTATACACCTCTGTCTCATTAGTCACATGTGTGTCTCGTTAGTCACACCTGTGTCTCGTCAGTCACACCTGTGTCTTGTTATTCACACCTCTGTCTCGTCAGTCACACCTCTGTCTCGTTAGGCACACCTGTGTCTTGTTAGTCACACCTCTGTCTCTCAGTCACACCTGTGTCTCATTAGTCACACCTGTGTCTTGTTAGCCACACCTCTGTCTCGTCAGTCACACCTCTGTCTTGTTAGTCACACCTGTGTCTCGTTAGTCACACCTCTGTCTCGTCAGTCACACCTGTGTCTCGTTAGTCACACCTGTGTCTCGTTAGTCACACCTGTGTCTCATCGGTTACACCTGTGTCTCGTCAGTCACACTTCTGTCTCGTCAGTCACACCTCTGTCTTGTTAGCCACACCTGTGTCTTGTTAGTCACACCTGTGTCTTGTTATTCACACCTCTGTCTCATTAGTCACACCTGTGTCTCGTCAGTCACACCTGTGTCTCCTCAGTCACACTTCTGTCTCGTCAGTCACACCTCTGTCTCGTCAGTCACACCTGTGTCTCATTAGTCACACCTATCTCATTAGTCACACCTGTGTCTTGTTAGCCACACCTCTGTCTCGTCAGTCACACCTCTGTCTTGTTAGTCACACCTGTGTCTCGTTAGTCACACCTGTGTCTCGTCAGTCACACCTCTGTCTCGTTAGGCACACCTGTGTCTCATCAGTCACACCTGTGTCTCGTCAGTCACACCTCTGTCTCGTCAGTCACACCTGTGTCTCGTTAGTCACACTTCTGTCTCGTCAGTCACACCTCTGTCTCGTCAGTCACACCTCTGTCTCGTTAGTCACAGCTGTGTCTCGTTAGTCACACCTGTTTCTTGTCAGTCACACCTCTGTCTCATTAGTCACACCTGTCTCGTTAGTCACACCTGTGTCTTGTTAGTCACACCTGTGTCTCATTAGTCACACCTCTGTCTCCTTAGTCACACCTGTGTCTCGTCAGTCACACCTCTGTCTTGTTAGTCACACCTCTGTCTCGTCAGTCACACCTCTGTCTTGTTAGTCACACCTGTGTCTCGTTAGTCACACCTCTGTCTCGTCAGTCACACCTCTGTCTTGTTAGTCACCTCTGTCTCGTCAGTCACACCTCTGTCTTGTTAGTCACACCTGTGTCTCGTTAGTCACACCTCTGTCTCGTCAGTCACACCTCTGTCTCGTTAGTCACACCTCTGTCTCGTCAGTCACACCTCTGTCTTGTTAGTCACACCTGTGTCTCGTTAGTCACACCTGTGTCTCGTCAGTCACACCTGTGTCTCGTTAGTCACACCTGTGTCTCGTTAGTCACACCTGTGTCTTGTTAGTCACACCTGTGTCTTATTAGTCACACCTGTGTCTCGTCAGTCACACCTGTGTCTTGTTAGCCACACCTGTGTGTCGTTAGTCACACCTGTGTCTTGTTATTCACACCTCTGTCTCGTCAGTCACACCTATGTCTCGTCAGTCACACTTCTGTCTCGTCAGTCAAACCTCTGTCTCGTCAGTCAAACCTCTGTCTCGTCAGTCACACCTCTGTCTCGTCAGTCACACCTGTGTCTCGTCAGTCACACCTGTGTCTCGTTAGTCACACCTCTGTCTCGTCAGTCACAGCTGTGTCTCGTTAGTCACACCTGTTTCTTGTCAGTCACACCTCTGTCTCATTAGTCACACCTGTCTCGTTAGTCACACCTGTGTCTTGTTAGTCACACCTGTGTCTTATTAGTCACACCTGTGTCTCGTTAGTCACACCTGTGTCTCGTTAGTCACACCTGTGTCTCATTAGTCACACCTGTGTCTCCTTAGTCACACCTGTGTCTCGTCAGCACCCCCTATGTCTCGTCAGTCACACCTCTGTCTTGTTAGTCACACCTCTGTCTCGTCAGTCACACCTCTGTCTTGTTAGTCACACCTTTGTCTCGTCAGTCACACCTCTGTCTCTCAGTCACACCTGTGTCTCATTAGTCACACCTGTCTCATTAGTCACACCTGTGTCTTGTTAGCCACACCTCTGTCTCGTCAGTCACACCTCTGTCTTGTTAGTCACACATGTGTCTCGTTAGTCACACCTCTGTCTCGTCAGTCACACCTGTGTCTCGTTAGTCACACCTGTGTCTCGTTAGTCACACCTGTGTCTCATCGGTTACACCTGTGTCTCGTTAGTCACACTTCTGTCTCGTCAGTCACACCTCTGTCTTGTTAGCCACACCTGTGTCTCGTTAGTCACACCTGTGTCTTGTTATTCACACCGCTGTCTCATTAGTCACACCTCTGTCTCGTCAGTCACACATGTGTCTCGTCAGTCACACTTCTGTCTCGTCAGTCAGACCTCTGTCTCGTCAGTCATACCTGTGTCTCGTCAGTCACACCTGTGTCTTGTTAGTCACACCTGTGTCTTGTTAGTCACACCTGTGTCTCATTAGTCACACCTGTGTCCTTTTAGTCACACCTGTGTCTCGTCAGTCACACCTGTGTCTTGTTATACACCTCTGTCTCATTAGTCACATGTGTGTCTCGTTAGTCACACCTGTGTCTCGTCAGTCACACCTGTGTCTCGTTAGGCACACCTCTGTCTCATCAGTCACACCTGAGTCTCGTTAGTCACACCTCTGTCTCGTCAGTCACACCTGTGTCTCGTTAGTCACACCTGTGTCTCATCAGTTACGCCTGTGTCTCGTCAGTCACACTTCTGTATCGTCAGTCACACTTCTCTCTTGTTAGCCACACCTGTGTCTCGTTAGTCACACCTGTGTCTTGTTATTCACACCTCTGTCTCATTAGTCACACCTGTGTCTCGTTAGTCACACCTCTGTCTCGTTAGTCACACCTCTGTCTCGTCAGTCACACCCCTGTCTCGTTAGTCACACCTCTGTCTCGTCAGTCACACCTGTGTCTCGTCAGTCACAGCTGTGTCTCATTAGTCACACCTGTCTCGTTAGTCACACCTGTGTCTTGTTAGTCACACCTGTGTCTTATTAGTCACACCTGTGTCTCGTTAGTCACACCTGTGTCTTGTTATTCACACCTCTGTCTCGTCAGTCACACCTGTGTCTCATTAGTCACACCTGTGTCTTGTTAGCCACACCTCTGTCTCGTCAGTCACACCTCTGTCTTTTTAGTCACACCTGTGTCTCGTTAGTCACACCTCTGTCTCGTCAGTCACACCTGTGTCTCGTTAGTCACACCTGTGTCTCGTTAGTCACACCTGTGTCTCATCGGTTACACCTGTGTCTCGTCAGTCACACTTCTGTCTCGTCAGTCACACCTCTGTCTTGTTAGCCACACCTGTGTCTCGTTAGTCACACCTGTGTCTTGTTATTCACACCTCTGTCTCATTAGTCACACCTGTGTCTCGTCAGTCACACCTGTGTCTCGTCAGTCACACCTGTGTCTTGTTAGTCACACCTGTGTCTTGTTAGTCACACCTGTGTCTCATTAGTCACACCTGTGTCCTGTTAGCCACACCTGTGTCTCGTCAGTCACACCTGTGTCTTGTTATACACCTCTGTCTCATTAGTCACATGTGTGTCTCGTTAGTCACACCTGTGTCTCGTCAGTCACACCTGTGTCTCGTTAGGCACACCTCTGTATCATCAGTCACACCTGAGTCTCGTTAGTCACACCTCTGTCTCGTCAGTCACACCTGTGTCTCGTTAGTCACACCTGTGTCTCATCAGTTACGCCTGTGTCTTGTCAGTCACACTTCTGTATCGTCAGTCACACTTCTGTCTTGTTAGCCACACCTGTGTCTCGTTAGTCACACCTGTGTCTTGTTATTCACACCTCTGTCTCATTAGTCACACCTGTGTCTCGTTAGTCACACCTCTGTCTCGTCAGTCACACCTCTGTTTCGTCAGTCACACCTCTGTCTCGTCAGTCACACCTCTGTCTCGTAAGTCACACCTCTGTCTCGTCAGTCACACCTCTGTCTCGTTAGTCACACCTCTGTCTCGTCAGTCACACCCCTGTCTCGTTAGTCACACCTCTGTCTCGTCAGTCACACCTGTGTCTCGTCAGTCACAGCTGTGTCTCATTAGTCACACCTGTCTCGTTAGTCACACCTGTGTCTTGTTAGTCACACCTGTGTCCTATTAGTCACACCTGTGTCTCGTCAGTCACACCTGTGTCTTGTTAGCCACACCTGTGTCTCGTTAGTCACACCTGTGTCTTGTTAGCCACACCTGTGTCTCGTTAGTCACACCTGTGTCTCATCAGTCACACCTGTGTCTCGTCAGTCACACTTCTGTCTCGTTAGTCACACCTCTGTCTCGTCAGTCACACCTCTGTCTCGTTAGTCACACCTCTGTCTCGTCAGTCACACCTCTGTCTCGTCAGTCACACCTCTGTCTCGTCAGTCACACCTGTGTCTCGTTAGTCACACTTCTGTCTCTTCAGTCACACCTCTGTCTCGTCAGTCACACCTCTGTCTCGTCAGTCACACCTGTGTCTCGTTAGTCACACCTCTGTCTCGTCAGTCACAGCTGTGTCTCGTTAGTCACACCTGTTTCTTGTCAGTCACACCTCTGTCTCATTAGTCACACCTGTCTCGTTAGTCACACCTCTGTCTTGTTAGTCACACCTGTGTCTTATTAGTCACACCTGTGTCTCCTTAGTCACACCTGTGTCTTGTTAGTCACACCTGTGTCTCATTAGTCACACCTGTGTCTCCTTAGTCACACCTGTGTCTCGTCAGCACCCCCTATGTCTCGTCAGTCACACCTCTGTCTTGTTAGTCACACCTCTGTCTCGTCAGTCACACCTCTGTCTTGTTAGTCACACCTGTTTCTCGTTAGTCACACCTCTGTCTCGTCAGTCACACCTCTGTCTTGTTAGTCACACCTCTGTCTCGTCAGTCACACCTGTGTCTTGTCAGTCACACCTGTGTTTTGTCAGTCACACCTGTGTCTTGTTAGTCACACCTGTGTCTCGTTAGACACCTGTGTCTCCTTAGTCACACCTCTGTCTCGTCAGTCACACCTGTGTCTTGTCAGTCACACCTGTATCTCGTTAGTCACACTTGTCTCTCGTTAGTCACACCTCTGTCTCGTCAGTCACACCTGTGTCTCGTTAGTCACACCTCTGTCTCGTCAGTCACACCTGTGTCTTATTAGTCACACCTGTGTCTTGTTAGTCACACCTGTGTCTCGTGAGACACCTTTGTCTCATTAGTCATACCTCTGTCTCGTTAGTCACACCTCTGTCTCGTTAGTCACACCTGTGTCTCGTTAGTCACACCTGTGTCTCGTTAGTCACACCGTGTCTCATTAGTCACACCTGTGTCTCCTTAGTCACACCTGTGTCTCGTCAGCCCCCCCATGTCTCGTTAGTCACACCTGTGTCTCATTAGTCACACCTGTGTCTTGTTAGTCACACCTCTTTCTCGTCAGTCACACCTGTGTCTTGTTAGTCACACCTGTGTCTCATTAGTCACACCTGTGTCTCGTCAGTCACAGCTTTGTCTCGTCAGTCCCACGTGTCTCCTTAGTCACACCTGTGTCTCCTTAGTCACACCTGTGTCTCATTAGTCACACCTGTGTCTCGTTAGTCACACCTGTGTCTCATTAGTCACACCTGTGTCTTGTTAGTCACTCCTCTGTCTCGTCAGTCACACCTGTGTCTCGTTAGTCACACCTCTGTCTCGTCAGTCACACCTTTGTCTCGTTAGTCACACCTGTGTCTCCTTAGTCACACCTGTGTCTCGTTAGTCACACCTGTGTCTTGTTATTCACACCTCTGTCTCGTTAGTCACACCTGTGTCTCGTTAGTCACACCTCTGTCTCGTTAGTCACACCTCTGTCTCGTTAGTCCCACCTGTGTCTCGTTAGTCACACCTCTGTCTCATTAGTCACACCTCTGTCTCGTCAGTCACACCTGTGTCTCGTCAGTCACACCTGTGTCTTGTTAGTCACACCTGTGTCTCGTTAGTCACACCTGTGTCTCGTTAGTCACACCTGTGTCTTGTTAGTCACACCTGTGTCTCGTTAGCCACACCTGTGTCTCATTAGTCACACCTGTGTCTCGTCAGTCACACCTGTGTCTCGTTAATCACACCTGTGTCTCGTTAGTCACACCTGTGTCTCGTTAGTCACACCTGTGTCTTGTTAGTAACACCTGTGTCTCATTAGTCACACCTCTGTCTCGTCAGTCACACCTGTGTCTTGTTAATCACACCTGTGTCTCGTTAGTCACACCTGTGTCTCGTTAGTCACACCTGTGTCTTGTTAGTAACACCTGTGTCTCGTTAGTCACACCTGTGTCTCGTAAGTCACACCTGTGTCTAGTTATTCACACCTGTGTCTTGTTAGTCACACCTCTGTCTCGTCAGTCACACCTGTGTCTGGTTAGTCACACCTGTGTCTCATTTGTCACACCTGTGTCTCCTTAGTCACACCTGTGTCTCGTCAGTCACACCTGCGTCTCATTAGTCACACCTGTGTCTCATTAGTCACACCTGTGTCTCCTTAGTCACACCTCTGTCTCGTCAGCCACACCTGTGTCTCGTTAGTCACACCTGCGTCTCGTCAGTCACACCTCTGTCTCTTTAGGCACACCTGTGTCTTGTTAGTCACACCTCTGTCACGTTAGTCACACCTGTGTCTCGCTAGTCACACCTCTGTCTCGTCAGTCACACCTGTTTTTAATGGCCCATGGTCCACCTTGGTTGAGGATTCAGCTTGTCCTCGGTAGAGCTGGAGAGGTATCAGGACCAGAGAAACCTCGACGGGGATACGTGAGAGTGAGGCTCATCCTCAGTGTCAGCCACTTTCTCATCCTCAATGTCCGCCGCTTTCAGATTTTTTGATTCTAAGCAAGGAGCTCTTAGGATGTCGTCACTTCACAGCTCTTCTCTCAGGAGAGGACAGATATCAGGATCAGCGTCCCTGTGCTCCATGACTGAGAGGAGCTGATCTGGATCCTGATTAGAAGGATCCATTACTCTGAGCTCTGACACCTGAGACCTCCACCTGCCCATCAGGGTTCCTCCTGGAGAACCACGTCTGTCCCTGGTTACTGTTGTGGAGTTTATATCCAGATACGTCATCATAGAGAGTCTGAGAAAGAGAAGCAGACTTTATGCATCTTTCCATCCACAACAGTTGTGTGACTACTAGGACAGGTTGAGCAGTAGGTGGCGCTACACAGAAAATCGAGCAGTGTATATTTACATCGGTTTGGGCTGTATATATAATGTATAAAATGAAAACAGTTTAGCAAATGTCCAACCAGAGAGGGTAGTGTTTCGGGAGTGTTTTACTGTCTCTCCGCCATCAGCAATGTCTATCACGCCACCCCCCCGTGCTGCACTGGGCCACTCAGACCACGATATGGTGTGTTTGATTCCTGCATAGATGTTAAAGCTCTGTAAGCCATGGAGCAGTGCAGCTGTGGAGGATTTAAAGACGTGCTTCGACTGACTGCCACAAACAGTCTGGATGAGTACACGGAGGCTGAGATGTCGTACATCAGCTTCTGCCAGTAACATCACACAATGACAAGCCCTGGTCCACAGCTCAACTCAGGAGGTTAAGGCAGGAAAAGGAGGAGGCATTCAGGAGTAGGGATAGGGAGATATATAAAAAAGCTAAAAAATACTTTTAACAGAGCGCCTTTACTCTGAGAAACTGCAGAAGCAGTTCTTAGAGAGAGATGCTGGGTCAGACAGCTCTCCAGTTACAAGCCCCAAACCCCCCCACTCTCTGAGTTACCGGGGCCTGGACAACCACCTGAACGACTTTTACTGTCACTTTGAAAGACAACGGGACAGTCATGAAACCATCCCCCCTGTCGACTCCACCCCACCATTCACCCCCCCACCTCGTTCATCACAGCAGGGGTCCAGGACTCAGAGGGACCATCCAGCCCTGCAACTCCCTCCCCTAACACCTTAGCAGCAGCGTTCTCCATCCTGGGGGGAGATGTCAACAGGATCTTCAGGAGGCAGAACCCGCGCAAAGCAGCTGGACTGGACTCTGTCCCCCCCTCCACCCTGAAGCACTGCACTGATCAGCTGTCTCCAGTTAGACATTTTTAACACCTCGCTGGAGAAACGCCACGTGCTGGCTTCCTTCAAAGCCACCACCATCATCCTGTCCCAAAAAAACAAGGACTACAGGACTTAATGACTTTAGACCAGTCTCCCTTGACCTTTGGGTTCCATTGAGCGCCTTGTGCTGTCTCACCTGAAAACAATCACAGAGCCTCTCCTGGACAGAGCCAACAGATCTGTAGATGATGCTGTCAACCTGGCCTCCACTTCATCCTCCAGCATCTGGACTCAGCAGGAACCTACACCAGGATCCTGTTTCCTCCACTAGTGCACTCATTCTAGACCTAGTTCTTATACCTGTACCTCTGAAAGAGACACTGAGGGACAGGGGTCAAAGTCAGAGTCAGGCTAAGCTAGAAAAAAAATCTGAATCTATAATCTAAAATCAATAAACTATAATCTATAATCTATAATTTAGAGCTGCCCTGAAAACATGGGAGTGACTGAAGTTAACATCAGAGGAGGTGAAAGTTAAAGGCAGTGGTCCCAAACATTCAACGTCATACCTTAACCTTGGCGTCGGACGATCGATCGTCTCTGAGTTTCTGACTTTAAATAGAGTCTAACATTCCCAGTGGGACTAATCTAGCATTCCCTTTGAGACTTATCTTACATTACCAGTAAGACTAATCTAACATTCCCAGTGAGACCAATCTTACATTCCCAGTAAGAACAATGTAACATTCCCAGTGAGACTCATCTAAAATTCCCAGTGAGACTCATCTATCATCCCAGTGAGACCAATCTAACATTCCCAGTGAGACTCACCTAAATATCCCAGTGAGACTAATCTAACATTCCCAGTGAGACTCACCTAAAATTCCCAGTGAGACTAATCTAACATTCCCAATGTGACTAATCTAACATTCCCAGTGAGACCAATCTAACATTCCCAGTGAGACTGATCTAACATTCCCAGTGAGACAATCTAACATTCCCAGTGAGACTAATCTAACATTCCCAGTGAGACTAATCTAACATTCCCAGTGAGACCAATCTAGGAGTCTCAGTGAGACTAATCTAACATTCCCAGTGAGACCAATCTAGGAGTCTCAGTGAGACCAATCTAACATTCCCAGTGAGACCTATCTAACATTCCCAGTGAGACTCACCTAAATTTCCCAGTGAGAATAATCTAACATTCCCAGTGAGACTCATCTAACATCCCAGTGAGACCAATCTAACATTCCCAGTAAGACTATCCAAACATTCAAAATAAGACGAATCTAACATTCCCAGTGAGACTAATCTAACCATCCCAGTGAGACTAATCTAACATTCCCAGTTAGACCGATCTAACGTTCCCAGTGAGACTTATCTAACATTCCCAGTAAGACTATCCAAACATTCCAAATGAGACGAATCTAACATTCCCAGTGAGACCAATCTAACATTCCCAGTGAGACCAATCTAGCATTCTTAGTGAGAACAATGTAACATTCCCAGTGTGACTAATCTAACATTCCCAGTGAGACTAACCTAACATTCCCAGTGAGACTAATCTAACATTCCCAGTGAGACCAATCTAACGTTTCCATTAAGACTAATGTAACATTCCCAGTGAGAGGAATCTAACATTCCCAGTGAGACCCATCTAGCATTCCCAGTTAGACCAATGTTACATTCCCAGTGAGACCAATGCAATATTCCCAGTGAGACGAATCTAACATTCCCAGTGAGACCAATCTAACATTCCCAGTGAGACCAATCTAACATTCCCAGTGAGACCAATCTTACATTCCCAGTGAGACGAATCTAACATTCCCAGTGAGACCAATCAAAAATTCCCAGTGAGACCAATCTAACATTCCAAATGAGACCAATCTAACATTCCCAGTGAGACTAATCTAACATTCCCACTGAGACTAATCTAACATTCCCAGTGAGACCAATCTAAAATTCCCAGTGAGACTAATCTAACATTCCCAGTGAGACCAATGTAATATTCCCAGTGAGACTAATCTAACATTCCCAGTGAGACCAATCTAACATTCCCAGTGAGACTAATCTCACATTCCCAGTGAGACCAATCTAACATTCCCAGTGAGACCAATCTAACATTCCCAGTTTGACTAATCTAACATTCCCAGTAAGACTAATCTAACATTCCCAGTGAGACCGATCTAACGGTCCCAGTGAGACTTATCTAACATTCCCAGTAAGACTTTCCAAACATTCCAAATGAGACGAATCTAACATTCCCAGTGAGACCAATCTAGCATTCTTAGTGAGACCAATCTTACATTCCCAGTGTGACTAATCTAACATTCCCAGTGAGACTCATCTAACATTCCCAGTCAGACCAATCTAGCATTCTTAGTGAGACCAATTTTACATTCCCAGTGTGACTAATCTAACATTCCAAGTGAGACTAATCTAACATTTCCAGTGAGACTCACCTAAAGTTCCCAGTGAGACTAATCTAACATTCCAAATGAGACCAATCTAACATTCCCAGTGAGACTAATCTAACATTCCCAGTGAGACTAATCTAACATTCCCAGTGAGACCAATGTAATATTCCCAGTGAGACCAATCTAGGAGTCTCAGTGAGACCAATGTAACATTCCCAGTGAGAACAATGTAACATTCCCAGTTAGACTCATCTAACATTCCCAGTGATACTCATCTAACATCCCAGTGAGACTAATCTAACATTCCCAGTGAGACTCACCTAAAATTCCCAGTGAGACCAATCTAACATTCCCAATGAGACGAAGCCAACATTCCCAATGAGACCAATCTAACATTCCCAGTGAGACGAATCTAACATTCCCAGTGAGACCGATCTAACGTTCCCAGTAAGACTATCCAAACATTCCAAATGAGACGAATCTAACATTCCCAGTGAGACTAACCTAACATTCCCAGTGAGACTAATCTAACATTCCCAGTGAGACCAATCTAACGTTTCCATAAAGACTAATGTAACATTCCCAGTCAGAGGAATCTAACATTCCCAGTGAGACCCATCTAGCATTCCCAGTTAGACCAATGTAACATTCCCAGTGAGACCAATGCAATATTCCCAGTGAGACCAATGCAATATTCCCAGTGAGACCAATCTAACATTCCCAGTGAGACCAATCTAACATTCCCAGTGAGACCAATCTAACATTTCCAGTGAGACCAATGTAACATTCCCAGTGAGACTAATCTAACCTGCCCAGTGAGACCAATGTAATATTCCCAGTGAGACTAATCTAACATTCCCAATGAGACCAATGTAACATTCTCAGTGAGACTAAACTAACATTCCCAGTGAGACTAATCTAACATTCCCAATGAGACTAATCTAACATTCCCACTGAGACCAATCTAACATTCCCAGTGAGACCAATCTAACATTCTCAGTGAGACTAAATTAACATTCCCAGTGAGACAATCTAAAATTCCCAATGTGATGAATCTAACATCCCCGGTTAGACTAACCTAACATTCCCAGTAAAACCAATGTAACATTCCCAGTGAGACCAATGTAATATTCTCAGTGAGACCAATCTAACATTCCCAGTGAGAGTCACCTAAAATTCCCAGTGAGACTAATCTAACATTCCCAGTGAGACTCATCTAACATTCCCAGTGAGACCAATGTAACATTCCCAGTGAGACCAATCTAACATTCCCAGTGAGACCAATGTAACATTCCCACTGAGACTAACCTAACATTCCCAGTGAGACCAATCTAACATTCCCAGTTAGACCAATGTAACATTCCCAGTGAGACCAATGTAATATTCCCAGTGAGACGAATCTAACATTCCCAGTGAGACCAATCTAGGAGTCTCAGTGAGACCAATGTAACATTCCCAGTGAGAACAATGTAACATTCCCAGTGAGACTCATCTAACATTCCCAGTGAGACTCATCTATCATCCCAATGTGACTAATCTAACATTCCCAGTGAGACCAATCTAACATTCCCAGTGAGACTCATCTAACATTCCCAGTGAGACAATCTAACATTCCCAGTGAGACTAATCTAACATTCCCAGTGAGACCAATGTAATATTCCCAGTGAGACTAATCTAACATTCCCAGTGAGACCAATCTAGGAGTCTAAGTGAGACCAATGTAACATTCCCAGTGAGAACAATGTAACATTCCCAGTTGGACTAATCTAACATTCCCAGTGAGACTCATCTAACATCCCAGTGAGACCAATCTAACATTCCCAGTGAGACTCACCTAAATTTCCCAGTGAGACTAATCTAACATTCCCAGTGAGACTCACCTAAAATTCCCAGTGAGACTAATCTAACATTCCCAGTGAGACTAATCTAACATTCCCAGTGAGACTAATCTAACATTCCCAGTGAGACCGATCTAACGTTCCCAGTGAGACTTATCTAACATTCCCAGTAAGACTATCCAAACATTCCAAATGAGACGAATCTAACATTCCTAGTGAGACCAATCTAATATTCCCAGTGAGACCAATCTAGCATTCTTAGTGAGAACAATGTAACATTCCCAGTGTGACTAATCTAACATTCCCAGTGAGACTAATCTAACATTCCCAGTGAGACCAATCTAACGTTTCCATTAAGACTAATGTAACATTCCCAGTGAGAGGAATCTAACATTCCCAGTGAGACCCATCTAGCATTCCCAGTTAGACCAATGTAACATTCCCAGTGAGACCAATGCAATATTTCCTAGTGAGACGAATCTAACATTCCCAGTGAGACCAATCTAAAATTCCCAGTGAGACCAATCTAACATTCCCAGTGTGACTAATCTAACATTCTCAGTAAGACTAATCTAACATTCCCAGTGAGACCGATCTAACGTTCCCAGTGAGACTTATCTAACATTCCCAGTAAGACTATCCAAACATTCCAAATGAGATGAATCTAACATTCCCAGTGAGACCAATCTAGCATTTTTTAGTGAGACCAATCTAACATTCCCAGTGTGACTAATCTAACATTCCCAGTGAGACCAATCTAGCATTCTTAGTGAGACCAATTTTACATTCCCAGTGTGACTAATCTAACATTCCAAGTGAGACTAATCTAACATTCCGCGTCAGACTCACCTAAAATTCCCAGTGAGACTAATCTAACATTCCAAATGAGACCAATCTAACATTCCCAGTGAGACTAATCTAACATTCCCAGTGAGACTAATCTAACATTCCCAGTGAGACCAATGTAATATTCCCAGTGAGACCAATCTAGGAGTCTCAGTGATACCAATGTAACATTCCCAGGGAGAACAATGTAACATTCCCAGTTAGACTCATCTAACATTCCCAGTGATACTCATCTAACATCCCAGTGAGACCAATCTAACATTCCCAGTGAGACTCACCTAAAATTCCCAGTATGACTAATCTAACATTCCCAATGAGACTAATCTAACATTCCCAATGAGACCAATCTAACATTCCCAGTGAGACTCATCTAACATTCCCAGTGAGACAATCTAACATTCCCAGTGAGACGAATCTAACATTCCCAGTGAGACCGATCTAACGTTCCCAGTAAGACTATCCAAACATTCCAAATGAGACGAATCTAACATTCCCAGTGAGACGAATCTAACATTCCTAGTGAGACCAATCTAATATTCCCAGTGAGACCAATCTAGCATTCTTAGTGAGAACAATGTAACATTCCCAGTGTGACTAATCTAACATTCCCAGTGAGACTAATCTAACATTCCCAGTGAGACCAATCTAACGTTTCCATTAAGACTAATGTAACATTCCCAGTGAGAGGAATCTAACATTCCCAGTGAGACCCATCTAGCATTCCCTGTTAGACCAATGTAACATTCCCAGTGAGACCAATGCAATATTTCCTAGTGAGACGAATCTAACATTCCCAGTGAGACCAATCTAAAATTCCCAGTGAGACCAATCTAACATTCCCAGTGTGACTAATCTAACATTCTCAGTAAGACTAATCTAACATTCCCAGTGAGACCGATCTAACGTTCCCAGTGAGACTTATCTAACATTCCCAGTAAGACTATCCAAACATTCCAAATGAGATGAATCTAACATTCCCAGTGAGACCAATCTAGCATTTTTTAGTGAGACCAATCTAACATTCCCAGTGTGACTAATCTAACATTCCCAGTGAGACCAATCTAGCATTCTTAGTGAGACCAATTTTACATTCCCAGTGTGACTAATCTAACATTCCAAGTGAGACTAATCTAACATTCCGCGTGAGACTCACCTAAAATTCCCAGTGAGACTAATCTAACATTCCAAATGAGACCAATCTAACATTCCCAGTGAGACTAATCTAACATTCCCAGTGAGACTAATCTAACATTCCCAGTGAGACCAATGTAATATTCCCAGTGAGACCAATCTAGGAGTCTCAGTGATACCAATGTAACATTCCCAGTGAGAACAATGTAACATTCCCAGTTAGACTCATCTAACATTCCCAGTGATACTCATCTAACATCCCAGTGAGACCAATCTAACATTCCCAGTGAGACTCACCTAAAATTCCCAGTATGACTAATCTAACATTCCCAATGAGACTAATCTAACATTCCCAATGAGACCAATCTAACATTCCCAGTGAGACTCATCTAACATTCCCAGTGAGACAATCTAACATTCCCAGTGAGACGAATCTAACATTCCCAGTGAGACCGATCTAACGTTCCCAGTAAGACTATCCAAACATTCCAAATGAGACGAATCTAACATTCCCAGTGAGACTAATCTAACATTCCCAGTGAGACCAATGTAATATTCCCAGTGAGACCAATGTAACATTCCCAGTGAGACCAATCTAACATTCCCAGTGAGACTAATCTCACATTCCCAGTGAGACTAATCTAACATTCCCAGTGAGACCGATCTAACTTTCCCAGTGAGACCAATCTAACATTCCCAGTAAGACTATCCAAACATTCCAAATGAGACGAATCTAACATTCCCAGTGAGACCAATCTAGCATTCCTAGTGAGAACAATGTAACATTCCCAGTGTGACTAATCTAACATTCCCAGTGAGACTAACCTAACATTCCCAGTGAGACCAATCTAACATTCCCAGTGAGACCAATCTAACGTTTCCATTAAGACTAATGTAACATTCCCAGTGAGAGGAATCTAACATTCCCAGTGAGACCAATCTAGCATTCCTAGTGAGAACAATGTAACATTCCCAGTGTGACTAATCTAACATTCCCAGTGAGACTAACCTAACATTCCCAGTGAGACGAATCTAACATTCCCAGTGAGACCAATCTAGCATTCCCAGTTAGACCAATGTAACATTCCCAGTGGGACCAATGTAACATTCCCAGTGAGACCAATCTAACATTCTCAGTGAGACTAAACTAACATTCCCAGTGAGACTATCCATACATTCCAAATGGGATGAATCTAACATTCCCAATGAGACTAATCTAACATTCCCACTGAGACCAATCTAACATTCCCAGTGAGACCAATCTAACATTCTCAGTGAGACTAAATTAACATTCCCAGTGAGACAATCTAAAATTCCCAATGTGACGAATCTAACATCCCCGGTTAGACTAACCTAACATTCCCAGTAAAACCAATGTAACATTCCCAGTGAGACCAATGTAATATTCCCAGTGAGACCAATGTAACATTCCCAGTGAGACCAATCTAACATTCCCAGTGAGACTAATCTCACATTCCCAGTGAGACTAATCTAACATTCCCAGTGAGACTAATCTCACATTCCCAGTGAGACCAATCTAACATTCCCAGTAAGACTATCCAAACATCCAAATGAGACGAATCTAACATTCCCAGTGAGACCAATCTAGCATTCCTAGTGAGAACAATGTAACATTCCCAGTGTGACTAATCTAACATTCCCAGTGAGACTAACCTAACATTCCCAGTGAGACGAATCTAACATTCCCAGTGAGACCAATCTAACGTTTCCATTAAGACTAATGTAACATTCCCAGTGAGAGGAATCTAACATTCCCAGTGAGACCCATCTAGCATTCCCAGTTAGACCAATGTAACATTCCCAGTGAGACCAATGCAATATTCCCAGTGAGACCAATCTAACATTCCCAGTGAGACCAATCTAACATTCCCAGTGAGACCAATCTAACATTCCCAGTGAGACCAATCTAACATTTCCAGTGAGACCAATCTTACTTTACCAGTGAGACTAATCTAACCTGCCCAGTGAGACCAATGTAATATTCCCAGTGAGACTAATCTAGCATTCCCAATGAGACCAATCTAACATTCCCACTGAGACTAACCTCACATTCCCAGTGAGACTAATCTAACATTCCCAGTGAGACCGATCTAACGTTCCCATTGAGACTTATCTAACATTCCCCGTAAGACTATCCAAACATTCCCAGTGTGACTAATCTAACATTCTCATAGAGACTAACCTAACATTGCCAGTGAGACTAACCAAACATTCCCAGTGAGACCAATCTAGCATTCCCAGTTAGACCAATGTAACATTCCCAGTGGGACCAATGTAACATTCCCAGTGAGACCAATCTAACATTCTCAGTGAGACTAAACTAACATTCCCAGTGAGACTATCCATACATTCCAAATGGGATGAATCTAACATTCCCAATGAGACTAATCTAACATTCCCACTGAGACCAATCTAACATTCCCAGTGAGACCAATCTAACATTCTCAGTGAGACTAAATTAACATTCCCAGTGAGACAATCTAAAATTCCCAATGTGACGAATCTAACATCCCCGGTTAGACTAACCTAACATTCCCAGTAAAACCAATGTAACATTCCCAGTGAGACCAATGTAATATTCTCAGTGAGACCAATCTAACATTCCCAGTGAGAGTCACCTAAAATTCCCAGTGAGACTAATCTAACATTCCCAATGAGACTAATCTAACATTCCCAGTGAGACCAATGTAACATTCCCAGTGAGACCAATCTAACATTCCCAGTGAGACCCATGTAACATTCCCACTGAGACTAACCTAACATTCCCAGTGAGACCCATCTAGCATTCCCAGTTAGACCAATGTAACATTCCCAGTGAGACCAATGTAATATTCCCAGTGAGACGAAGCCAACATTCCCAGTGAGACCAATCTAGGAGTCTCAGTGAGACCAATGTAACATTCCCAGTGAGAACAATGTAACATTCCCAGTGAGACTCATCTAACATTCCCAGTGAGACTCATCTATCATCCCAATGTGACTAATCTAACATTCCCAGTGAGACCAATCTAACATTCCCAGTGAGACTCATCTAACATTCCCAGTGAGACAATCTAACATTCCCAGTGAGACTAATCTAACATTCCCAGTGAGACTAATCTAACATTCCCAGTGAGACCAATGTAATATTCCCAGTGAGACTAATCTAACATTCCCAGTGAGACCAATCTAGGAGTCTAAGTGAGACCAATGAAACATTCCCAGTGAGACCAATCTAGCATTCCCAGTTGGACTCATCTAACATTCCCAGTGAGACTCACCTAAATTTCCCAGTGAGACTAATCTAACATTCCCAGTGAGACTCACCTAAAATTCCCAGTGAGACTAATCTAACATTCCCAATGAGACTAATCTAACATTCCCAGTGAGACCGATCTAACGTTCCCAGTGAGACTTATCTAACATTCCCAGTAAGACTATCCAAACATTCCAAATGAGATGAATCTAACATTCCAAGTGAGACCAATCTAACATTCCCAGTGAGACCAATCTAGCATTCTTAGTGAGAACAATGTAACATTCCCAGTGTGACTAATCTAACATTCCCAGTGAGACTAATCTAACATTCCCAGTGAGACCAATCTAACGTTTCCATTAAGACTAATCTAACATTCCAGTGAGAGGAATCTAACATTCCCAGTGAGACCCATCTAGCATTCCCAGTTAGACCAATGTAACATTCCCAGTGAGACCAATGCAATATTTCCTAGTGAGACGAATCTAACATTCCCAGTGAGACCAATCTAAAATTCCCAGTGAGAGCAATCTAACATTCCCAGTGAGACCAATCTTACATTCCCAGTGAGACTAATCTAACATTCCCAGTGAGACCAATGTAATATTCCCAGTGAGACTAATCTAACATTCCCAGTGAGACCAATCTAACATTCCCAGTGAGACTAATCTCACATTCCCAGTGAGACTAATCTAACATTCCCAGTGAGACCGATCTAACTTTCCCAGTGAGACTTATCTAACATTCCCAGTAAGACTATCCAAACATTCCAAATGAGACGAATCTAACATTCCCAGTGAGACCAGTCTAGCATTCTTAGTGAGACCAATCTAACATTCCCAGTGTGACTAATCTAACCTTCCCAGTGAGACTCATCTAACGTTCCCAGTGAGACTTATCTAACATTCCCAGTGAGACTCATCTAACGTTCCCAGTGAGACTTATCTAACATTCCCAGTGAGACCGATCTAACGTTCCCAGTGAGACTTATCTAAAATTCCCAGTGAGACCAATCTAGCATTCTTAGTGAGACCAATCTAACATTCCCAGTGTGACTAATCTAGCATTCTTAGTGAGACCAATCTAACATTCCCAGTGTGACTAATCTAACATTCCCAGTGAGACTCATCTCACATTCCCAGTGAGAACAGTCCTGACTTACGAGGGTGTGGAGAGAATGCTGGCTGAGGAGTGTCTCTAAATAAACGTTCAATAATCACACATTCTGAATATAAAAAGCTTTACTACAGGAGCTGATCCTGAAACAGCCGTCACTAACGGTTACCTTTAAGAGTCTCTAGGACAAATATAAATACTTACCTACAGAGCTTAACAGATTTATTAGACCACCACCCAAAGTAAGGCTTATGCCACGGCTGCCCTAAATTAACAGCATTTGTAAAAGTTGGTAAAACTAAAGTCATTTTTTTATGTTTCTCTAATGGTTAATACACCAATATGTAGAAGCTCTTTAACCCAAATGATACTTTTAATGCTAAAATAGAATTATTATTGTTATCCAGTAGTTAGTTGGAGAGCTGACTGAAAATGAAAGAGTCCGCATTAAAGCACTTCATGATGCTGGATGGTCTCTGAGACAGGTGATCTAATACATTTGTTAAGCACTGTACATGGGAGTATAAACATGAGAATAAATACAGTCATTCACAGAAGTATATGAGAATAATACAGACATACATGGAGTATACATATGTGAATTAATACATTCATACATGGGAGTATGAGCATGAGACAGTCATGGAGTATAAATGTACGTTTGATTACAGTCACACATGGGAGCGTGCTACAATGACGACTCCTCAGGATTAAAGTACTGCATTAAACTGGGTTTATCTAAATACATACATCAAAAAGGGTTAGGGTAGGCCTTTCACTAACCCTACGCATTCTTACCCAGCATGCACCAGCCCGTGAATTGCCCCTCAATTTCTCCACTAAACAGTTGGGATTCAGCTCTCCTAACCATGAAATGATGACCTTTAGAGTCAGTCGGAATAACTGAAGCTGTGCCTTTGATTTAGTGTTAGCTAGGCTAGCAGTTTAAGCCATTTAAAGTCTGTATGCTAGGCTAAGCTAATCACATAGGGGTGATACTGACATCACAAAAACTCTGAATTGTTCCTTTAACACTGAGTAATGGATCCATCTGTCAGACTGGACTAAAGATGGACGACACCTTTAGAGCTCCCCCTGCTGACTGACTGCAGCATAGGTCATGGATTAAAGCTCCGCCTCCTCCATGTCAACAGACAGGACATGGTTATAAGCTCCACCTCCTTCATGTTAAGAAGGGTCTTTATGGTTACCCTGTAGTCAGACATTGGTGACGGAGATTTAAGTGAGAAGATGGCGAGGAGTCATCCATCTTTGGATCACGGTCTGATGTTTGATCAGCACTTTAACCCTCAGCACGCTGCATCTTCTTTATCGCTACAGTCCAAACATGGTTAGACATGAGTCAACTAAAATACAATAAAGCGAAATAAGATGATGTTTAAAAGATCATTTATGACTAAAGGAAAGCATATCACAGCTAAAAGCCTTATGAAAATATCTCTGACCATAGAAACTAAAGAAGAAAGAATAAGTTAGCACATTTACAGTATGTACATTCATTAAAGACAGATCTGTTAGTTCCACACCTGTGAACATGTATGAGCTCAGAGGCTATGTCCTAAACCTCACGCCTTCACATGTCCCACTGCTGACCATGAGACTGTCATGGACTCACTTTTAGAAATACTGGACTCATGAATGCGTTTAAGGACGCCGTTCTCAGGGTGTTCTCTTGAACACCGTGACCCTGAGCCTTCTGAAGGCACCTTTATCTCAGGTCAAACCGCTGATGGTCTGGTTGTCTGCTGTTTACGGCTCACACTGTTGTTGTGTGGATGTGTGCAGTTGGCAGCATGGAGGCTGTGACCAGGTTCATCCATCCTGACACAGATCAGTGTGACTCTGATGGCTTTGGATCATGGTAAAGGTCCATCTTTGTTAAAAGCCACTAAATATAGGTGTCATGAACCTTTATTGAAAATGACAGTTAAACTCTGGGAGGTCACCTCTTTGCTGCAAAGGGTAAAAAAGTTTTTTTTTTTTTTTCTTTTTTCTCCCCAGAGGTTTATTTTTTCCTCTGCATGTTTTACTGTTTTTGTGGTACACAAAGCGCTGAGAAAAGGTCATTTCTAAGAAAAAGTCAAGGGAAAATTCACAGCTAGTTCACATTTTTATCGGCAGGTAAACAAAATGTAAAGGTGCTCTTATTTTGTAGAGAGGAAGGAGGCACTTTAGAAAGTTAGAATGATCATCATAATCCTGGTGATCAATACTGTGAGTGATCACACTAAAATCCTCTGACAGTCCTAGTTTGAATGTCCAGCAACAGCCAGGACTAAAACTATGGGGAGGAATCTCTTCAGGACCAGACCAGAGACTCCTGGAGGCCAAAGTCTAGTGCTTCAGGAATCAGGAACTATCAACACTTCATATGGACCAGCTGGATCTGGTTCCACTGGCTTCCTGCTAGTGCAGTGGTTTTCTAACATTTAGCCCAACACACACCTACGATTGAACCGAAAGTACAGCAGAGCCACATCCAGAGGCAGTAGCTCCTTTAACAGGTGTAAGGAGTACCTGTAGCACACCTGGATGTATCTCAGGTGTACCAAGCCATTACTGTAGTCTGGACTTTCCTACACAAACCCCTCATGTTCTACTGTCAGACAGACCACACCAGGTCCAAAAACACTGTTGGTCATAGGCAAGCATCCCACTTTTCTATTAAATTCATCTGAAAACAGGGACTTTCTGCACATGCTCATTATGATTCCAGTCAGTATACATGTGCTCACAGGTGCACTAAAACTACAGTGGTGTCCTCCTGAGCTCTGGTTGTCCACATGTCCTCTACATACACTCTTTCTGTAGATCAGGCTCAGTGGGAAAAACAACCAACCTCAGACATCGGTGTGTCAGTCATTTAGTCCGAGTCCACTCCTTGAGAGGAAGAGGATGGCTCTAACCCTAACCCTAACCCCCCGCTAACCCTAAAGAAGAGGACTGCTCCTGATCCTAACCCTAACCCAACCTTAGCCATCAGACAGCCATTTAGTCCTGGGACACGTCTTCTAGATCTAGAGAAAAACAGCACAAGTTATTCCAGTCCCTTTAAGTCCATCACTCCCTGTCAGTAAGATCATTGAAAGTCTTGTTTCAGGCAGTATGACAGGCTACAATCCTAATTCACATTGGTATTTAAAGATAGGCAACAATTACCCACTTTAGGTCACGTGGGTCCAAAATCACATGTGCACAACTATCGTGGTTAGACCAACAAAGACCTCACCCCTCTATTCTGATATGTCCAGGTAGAGGAGCTGGTCTCCAGGTCTCCATCCCAGTATGTCCAGGTAAACCAGTTGCTCCTCCAGGTCTCTATCCCAGTATGTCCAGGTAAACCAGCTGCTCTCCAGGTCTCTATCCCAGTATGTCCAGGTAAACCAGCTGGTCTCCAGGTCTCTATCCCAGTATGTCCAGGTAAACCAGCTGCTGTCCAGGTCTCTATCCCAGTATGTCCAGGTTAACCAGCTTTTCTCCAGGTCTCTATCCCAGTATGTGCAGGTAGAGGAGCTGGTCTCCAGGTCTCTATCCCAGTATGTCCAGGTAAACTGGCGTGGCCTTCATTAGCGTGAAGAGCATCTTCTGGATGTCCTTGATATTGAGGCGCTGTTGGGGCTCTCTCTGCCAGCAGCCCAGCATCATGTCGTAGACTTCTTTGGGACATAATCTGGGACGCTCCAGGACCCGGCCCTGAGTTATACACTCAATCACCTGAGGAACACAAACATGGAAGGACAATAAGACTCACACCCAGAGAGAGCAAACCAGCTGGGTTTGGATGAAAGCAAGGATGGATGACCTTAGAAGAAGAATTACTTTATTTATATGCTGAGGCCCAGGTTTAAATATGGCTGCTGGGGCCATGGTAGCCTAGTGGTTGTGTCTGTGTCAGCCATGTACAGAAGTTTTTGTCCTAAAGTGGGTAGCACAAGTTTAAATCTGACCCTAGGCTCAGGTCAGGTAGAAGCAAAGGCCATTTGCAGTTATACAAAGAGTAGGAGGGCGATAGGAAACCATATAGACATTTGCTATCAAAATTATTAATCCCCATTGGTTTGTGGTGAAATTTGAAGACTTTCTGCTTTATGCAACGAACAAATCAAACTAAAGGAACTATAAAAGAGCAACACAATGAATGCTTCAAGTGGTTTCCCCAAAATTAACTGAACTTATAATGACTTCTCCAGTCTCAAAATGATTCAACCCCTTCCTGTCAGCATTTTTAGTCCTTAGCAGAGCACCTTTTGCTTCTATGCCCTGCTGTAAACCAGATGCATATCCAGACTCCAGTTTCTGGCAGAGTTCCTGAAGATTCTTAGCCCATTTCTCATGTGCAAACCTCCAGTTCAGTCATGTTCTTGGAGACTCAAGTGTTGCTGGAGATTTCTGTTCTCTTCAAGACTCTCTCCATCCTCCATGCACCTGTGAAGTTGGTGAATTTTTGCCAGAGTTACCCACTTCAGTCATAGCCTTGGGTCAGCATGCTGCAAGCACCTTCTTCAAATCCCACCAGAGACTTTCTCTGGGGTTCCAGTCAGGCGACCCTGATCGCCATTGTGGAATCTTCCAGGAATTCTTCTGCAGTCAAGCCTTGGTGGAATCTGAGGTCTGCTTGGGATCATGGTCCTGTTGGAAGGTCCAATGAAGCCCAAGCTTCAGTTTCCTCACAGGATTTCCTGATTCTCAAGGGAATCCGTCTGTCCTTCCACACACTGCAGTTTTCCAGTGCCAGAGGATGCAGAGCAGCCCCAGAGCATCAGCGATCCACTGCCATGCTGAACTGTGGGCTCAGTGTTCTTCTCAGCATCTGCTTCATTCTTCTTCCTCCAGACAGACCGCTGATCCATCAGCACCAGTTCCAGTTTAGTTTTATGGCTCCTCAGAACAGAATCCCGAACCTCTGTGGCTTATTTATATGATTCTGAGCAGACAGGAGCCGACTTTTCTTGGCCTTTAGGGTCAGTAGTGGTGGATGTCTCAGAGTTCTGGTATTGTAGCTGTCTATGTTCAGTACTGCTTACTGGACTGACTGAAACCTCAGTCCCTGTTGGCACCAGGTTTTGCTGGAGGTCTTTAGCAGGCACTCGAGGGTTTTTTCCCAACCTGCCTTCTGAGATATCTGGTTGCAGCCATTGAAAGCTTTGCTTTCCTGCCCCATCCAGGTAGTGGATCTACAGTTCCTGGAACTCTGAACCTGTGAACTCTGCTTCCAGTGGTGTCTCTAGAACATTCAGAGCCTTTGCTGTCATTCTGTATCCTGTTCCTTATTTGTGCAGGGCAATGATCCCTGAACTTTCTGGACCATTCTTTTGACTGCCATATTTCTAACATGCAGTCAGGTAGACCTGCTGACACTAATGAAGCCCTGATTGGTTCATCAGGACTGCCCGAACAACACTGGTTTACATATTTGATTCTGTTTGGGGGTCGAGGCCAGAGAAGTTATTAAAAGTGGCATTTTTAGTTGAAAATGGGGAAAAACCTTGTGAACATTCGATGTGATGATGTATTTCACTTCCTTTTGCTTGATTTTTTTCACTGAGAGGAAGAATAACTTTAGTTAGAGGTGTAGATATATTTATTAATTTATAATTACAATGTAGGTAGTTTGTTGATTGTGGTTCTTCACGTTGTTGGTCTCACCTCGTTGTTGGCGAGCTGGAACCATGGCTGTTTTCCGTATGTGAAGATCTCCCACAGGATGACTCCAAAGCTCCACACGTCACTCTCTGTGGTGAACTTCCTGTACATGATGCTCTCTGGAGGCATCCAGCGTATTGGCAGCATGGTGTGACCCCCCACCTGAAGAAACACAGACAGGATGCATGTATGTTACTCAGCACTCACATCGTCCCACCATGGAACAGGAGCGTTCAAAGAGACAGAATCAGAGGAGAGGCAGACCATTGTTGGGACAGTCTCAGTGTTTGTGATGAAGGAGAACATCGACACTGAAACAGCTGCTGCTCTGACTCTGGACCAGTAAAGTTCACCTCATCTCTGTTCTCATCACCCACATTTAAAATCCTCTTCATTACACACACCAGGTCTACATGATGACCCCCTTTAGTACTACCAGGGTCTACATGATGACCCCCTTTAAAACTACCAGGGTCTACATGATGACCCCCTTTAGAACTACCAGGGTCTACAGGATGACCCCCTTTAGAACTACCAGGTCTACAGGATGACCCCCTTTAGAACTACCAATGTCTACAGGATGACCCCCTTTAGAACTACCAGGGTCTACATGATGACCCCCTTTAGAACTACCAATGTCTACAGGATGACCCCCTTTAGAACTACCAGGGTCTACATGATGACCCCCTTTAGAACTACGAATGTCTACATGATGACCCCCTTTAGAACTACCAGGGTCTACATGATGACCCCCTTTAGAACTACCAATGTCTACAGGATGACCCCCTTTAGAACTACCAATGTCTACAGGATGACCCCCTTTAGAACTACCAGGGTCTACAGGATGACCCCCTTTAGAACTACCAGGTCTACAGGATGACCCCCTTTAGAACTAACAATGTCTACAGGATGACCCCCTTTAGAACTACCAGGGTCTACAGGATGACCCCCTTTAGAACTACCAATGTCTACATGATGACCCCCTTTAGAACTACCAATGTCTACAGGATGACCCCCTTTAGAACTACCAGGGTCTACAGGATGACCCCCTTTAGAACTACCAATGTCTACAGGATGACCCCCTTTAGAACTACCAGGGTCTACAGGATGACCCCCTTTAGAACTACCAATGTCTACAGGATGACCCCCTTTAGAACTACCAATGTCTACAGGATGACCCCCTTTAGAACTACCAATGTCTACAGGATGACCCCCTTTAGAACTACCAGGGTCTACAGGATGACCCCCTTTAGAACTACCAATGTCTACAGGATGACCCCCTTTAGAACTAACAATGTCTACAGGATGACCCCCTTTAGAACTACCAATGTCTACAGGATGACCCCCTTTAGAACTACCAATGTCTACAGGATGACCCCCTTTAGAACTACCAATGTCTACAGGATGACCCCCTTTAGAACTACCAGGGTCTACAGGATGACCCCCTTTAGAACTACCAATGTCTACAGGATGACCCCCTTTAGAACTAACAATGTCTACAGGATGACCCCCTTTAGAACTACCAGGGTCTACATGATGACCCCCTTTAGAGCTACCAATATCTACAGGATGACCCCCTTTAGAACTACCAATGTCTACAGGATGGCCCCCTTTAGAACTACCAGGGTCTACAGGATGACCCCCTTTAGAACTACCAATGTCTACAGGATGACCCCCTTTAGAACTACCAGGGTCTACAGGATGACCCCCTTTAGAACTACCAATGTCTACAGGATGACCCCCTTTAGAACTACCAGGGTCTACAGGATGACCCCCTTTAGAACTACCAATGTCTACAGGATGACCCCCTTTAGAACTACCAGGGTCTACAGGATGACCCCCTTTAGAACTAACAATGTCTACAGGATGACCCCCTTTAGAACTACCAGGTCTACAGGATGACCCCCTTTAGAACTACCAGGTCTACAGGATGACCCCCTTTAGAACTACCAATGTCTACAGGATGACCCCCTTTAGAACTACCAGGGTCTACATGATGACCCCCTTTAGAACTACCAATGTCTACAGGATGACCCCCTTTAGAACTACCAGGGTCTACATGATGACCCCCTTTAGAACTACCAGGGTCTACATGATGACCCCCTTTAGAACTACCAATGTCTACAGGATGACCCCCTTTAGAACTACCAGGGTCTACATGATGACCCCCTTTAGAACTACCAATGTCTACAGGATGACCCCCTTTAGAACTACCAGGGTCTACAGGATGACCCCCTTTAGAACTACCAGGTCTACAGGATGACCCCCTTTAGAACTACCAGGTCTACAGGATGACCCCTTTTAGAACTACCAGGGTCTACATGATGACCCCCTTTAGAACTACCAATGTCTACAGGATGACCCCCTTTAGAACTACCAGGGTCTACAGGATGACCCCCTTTAGAACTACCAGGTCTACAGGATGACCCCCTTTAGAACTACCAGGTCTACAGGATGACCCCTTTTAGAACTACCAGGGTCTACATGATGACCCCCTTTAGAACTACGAATGTCTACATGATGACCCCCTTTAGAACTACCAGGGTCTACATGATGACCCCCTTTAGAACTACCAATGTCTACAGGATGACCCCCTTTAGAACTACCAGGGTCTACATGATGACCCCCTTTAGAACTACCAATGTCTACAGGATGACCCCCTTTAGAACTACCAGGGTCTACAGGATGACCCCCTTTAGAACTACCAGGTCTACAGGATGACCCCCTTTAGAACTACCAGGTCTACAGGATGACCCCTTTTAGAACTACCAGGGTCTACATGATGACCCCCTTTAGAACTACCAATGTCTACAGGATGACCCCCTTTAGAACTACCAGGGTCTACAGGATGACCCCCTTTAGAACTACCAGGTCTACAGGATGACCCCCTTTAGAACTACCAGGTCTACAGGATGACCCCTTTTAGAACTACCAGGGTCTACATGATGACCCCCTTTAGAACTACCAATGTCTACAGGATGACCCCCTTTAGAACTACCAGGGTCTACAGGATGACCCCCTTTAGAACTACCAGGTCTACAGGATGACCCCCTTTAGAACTAACAATGTCTACAGGATGACCCCCTTTAGAACTACCAGGGTCTACAGGATGACCCCCTTTAGAACTACCAATGTCTACATGATGACCCCCTTTAGAACTACCAATGTCTACAGGATGACCCCCTTTAGAACTACCAGGGTCTACAGGATGACCCCCTTTAGAACTACCAATGTCTACAGGATGACCCCCTTTAGAACTACCAGGGTCTACAGGATGACCCCCTTTAGAACTACCAATGTCTACAGGATGACCCCCTTTAGAACTACCAATGTCTACAGGATGACCCCCTTTAGAACTACCAATGTCTACAGGATGACCCCCTTTAGAACTACCAGGGTCTACAGGATGACCCCCTTTAGAACTACCAATGTCTACAGGATGACCCCCTTTAGAACTAACAATGTCTACAGGATGACCCCCTTTAGAACTACCAGGGTCTACATGATGACCCCCTTTAGAGCTACCAATATCTACAGGATGACCCCCTTTAGAACTACCAATGTCTACAGGATGGCCCCCTTTAGAACTACCAGGGTCTACAGGATGACCCCCTTTAGAACTACCAATGTCTACAGGATGACCCCCTTTAGAACTACCAGGGTCTACAGGATGACCCCCTTTAGAACTACCAATGTCTACAGGATGACCCCCTTTAGAACTACCAGGGTCTACATGATGACCCCCTTTAGAACTACCAATGTCTACAGGATGACCCCCTTTAGAACTACCAGGGTCTACAGGATGACCCCCTTTAGAACTACCAATGTCTACAGGATGACCCCCTTTAGAACTACCAGGTCTACAGGATGACCCCCTTTAGAACTACCAGGGTCTACAGGATGACCCCCTTTAGAACTACCAGGGTCTACAGGATGACCCCCTTTAGAACTACCAATGTCTACATGATGACCCCCTTTAGAACTACCAGGTCTACAGGATGACCCCCTTTAGAACTACCAGGGTCTACATGACGACCCCCTTTAGAACTACCAGGTCTACATGATGACCCCCTTTAGAACTACCAATGTCTACATGATGACCCCCTTTAGAACTACCAGGTCTACAGGATGACCCCCTTTAGAACTACCAGGTCTACATGATGACCCCCTTTAGAACTACCAATGTCTACATGATGACCCCCTTTAGAACTACCAGGGTCTACAGGATGACCCCCTTTAGAACTACCAGGTCTACAGGATGACCCCCTTTAGAACTACCAGGTCTACAGGATGACCCCCTTTAGAACTACCAGGTCTACATGATGACCCCCTTTAGAACTACCAGGGTCTGAATGCAAGTATATAAAGCATATGAAATTAATTACTTCCTGTGTCATGGTGACCACAAAAAAAAAAAAAAAAAAAAAAAAAAAAATCACCATGGCCATGCCTTTTCATGTAGACTTGTGAACTTCAAACATGTTTAAGGCCAACATGTTGGGATTTGATCACCAGAGTGAAACTGGAAATGATAAACCAGAAGAAATTTACTTTCTGACAATTGCTAAGGTGTTTGGGTGCATGCTCTCATCAAGCACATGAAATCTTGTTCAGGCATGGTGAAATTCAGCTGAGTATGGCTCTTCAAAATTTGTGACAAAAAAATATCATCTTTGATGTTTGCCATCCCATAAAAGCCACTTTCTGAAACTCAGAGTTTTGTACAGTGCTGCAGCGACATCTTAACGCCTTCCTGACACTAATTTGAGGTGAATACCTTATGTTGTTTAAGAACAGTAGTTTCTAATGTAAAACATGGTATTTATTATCACCACAAGGAGGTGCTATCATCTATACAAAGTATGGCCATGTGAATGTGTACAAGGCCGGTCCCTCATTCCACACAGGAAGTTTGAATCAGATTGGACTATGCACGGCTGAGTTATTAACAACTTCCTGTTTCTTGAAAAATATGCAAATTTGAGGGCTCGCCATGGCCACGCCTTAAGACTTATTTGAAAGTTCTTAAAAACTTTTGATCATTCATGTCCCTTCCAGCAGTAAACCAATATTTAGCTTGGTTGGATGAACGCTGTTGGAGGAGAAATCTTCAAAGGGCCCCTAGGTATGACCAAAAAATACCTAAATTTGCTAATTCCCTTAAAATGGCAGATTTCCTGTTGGAGATAGGGGAGGGACCCAAGAGGCTTTTTTGTAGATCTCCCCAAGCTGCATCAGCACAAAAAAACTTCACCCATCTACAACAAAGTCAAAGGGGGGGTGGGGGGGATGGTAGCTACTGACACAATTCCTCCAATTTTTTTTAAGAAGTCCCATAAAAACTTGAACTTTTCACCAGACCTGATGCACACACCAAAGTACAGGACTTTTAACACACGTTTAGCTACTAACCCTAACCCTAACCTGAATCCTAAGGATTACAAATATGTTCTTGGACCCTCGGTGCCTGGGCCCCAATAATCAATAGACTTACCCTGTAGTAGTCGGTGCTGTAAATGTCCCGGGACATCCCGAAGTCCCCGATCTTCACCAAAAGCCCGTTTCCTACCAGGCAGTTCCTGGTGGCCAGATCTCGGTGGACAAAGTGCTGAGAGGACAGGTAGATCATCCCTGCTGCGATCTGACTGGCTATGTGCAGCATCTGAGACAAACCCAGCTCTCCATTGGTCTGCAGGGGCTGGCCGTCCACCAGGATCATGGCGTCTGGCCCATGGGCTCTGAGGAGGGACAGATAAAACATTTAATAAAAAGATACCTGTTTTTTTAAAAAGACGCTTTCACATTTTCAAGCAGGATTGTTTGATAAATCCTCAATCATTTCGTGCTTCGATGCGGCACGCTTCATGGCCCTGGCACAGAAGGACGAGGTGGGCCCAGGCATGGCACGGATATTAAATGAAGGACCACAAGCGCTGGAATGTGACGTAGCATGAAGTAACAACAAAAGGACCTGCCTCAGAGTGCAGAGAGCAACCAGGCAGCAGCTGCATGACAGAGACAGCAGGATTTTTTCTAGAAGAGAGAACTAGATATTTTGTTTCACTGTATTTCAACAAGTTACAAAGATTTTATCAGAGCTGAAGAATTTAACTTCGAACAGCTCCACTACGACCTGGTTCTAATGGATCCCAGTCCAGTCCACATTTTTGACCAGTTTCTAACAAAGTCAGGCTTCAACGACTGTGAGAGGATTTTCTGGTTTGTGAAATAAAGCTTCTTCCATTGATTGATCCACAAACAGCAGCTCACAGGATAACAAACACCTCTCATCCTCCATGCGTAAAGGAGAGTGCCAAACATGTGGACAAGTGTGTGCCGGGGTTAATCACACGGCTGATTTAACCTCTCTGATTATAAAATTATAATGCCAAATTATCATCCACTGAAATAACTTTACCTTTAGTTCTATTTCATGTCAACAAGAAGTGAAATTGTGGTCTTGGTCGCTGACATTTCAATGGAACATCGTTTATTAATCCCGTGGCGTTTTCACCTCCAGCTCTCATCAGATGGTTAAAACACAGTCGTCTAGGTAAAAAAAACTTTAACCAAACATGTAATCCTGCTCTGGACACAGGCTGTCCTAGGACAGGAGAGCTTGTTTGGTGCAGCAGGCATCCAGAAATATGCAGAGAGATGGAACACTTCACGGCACATAAAGGAATGCCAGAGGGGTTCAGATAAAACACGGACACGCAGCGGAGCGACTGTAAGGACTCTACGAGTTACAAAGTCTGGGTTTCATTCAGCAGAAGTGCTTGGAACTCTGATCAGGCTCAAGATTATATGCTGTGAGTGATAACGCTATGAACTGCTTTCTCTCTTCTCACTGGGCTCTGTATAGTTAACGTAGCTACTACTTACTCTTTTACAGCCAACAAACAATAGTTAGCCTATAAGTTCATCAATGATGGACGCTCTGTGTGATGACATTGGTGCGTGACGTATCCATGCCCAGGCCTGGATGCATTGCACAGTGTAAGTGCAGGCCAAAGGCGGGACAAGGGGTCAAATGGGCTTTAGCAGAATTAGACTACGGCACGGTATGGATGGCCTAGTGTGAGCGCATCCTAAGGTGATCCCCAGTGTGCGAAATACCCGGCCACAATCGAGGGGTCCACCCTAACTATCAGGCTGAAGTCTTACACAGCATGCAGTATACAGGACCACAAGTAATGCATACATGCACATGAAACACACACATCACCCAGTCTAGCATCATCATCAACAAAGCTGCACACAGCTGCAGGACCACAGAGCAACTCTGCTCTGTGACCAAATAGGACACTCGCGTGTCCCTCTCGAGCGGGCGCGCACTCACACGTACACACGCATACATGCACATATGAACCCAGCCAACCGACGTATGGCGAAATATATATTTCCATATAAAGCACAGCAGGCCTATCACAATCAGTTAATTAAGTCTGGGTTTAATAGATTTTTCTGGAGACCCCAACTCACCGGTAGACGTGCTAGCAGCTGCCTCGCCAGAATTAGCTCGGGATGTCTCTGCTCCATCTTCATCACTGTTTCGGTTTAGTCTTTTAGATGTGAATCCAAAGTTTTCAAGCAAAGAACTTTGCTTTCTCTTTGACATATTTCGCTGAATTTAAGCTCACTGAGTCCACAATTTCAGGAGAGTAACCAAAGCGGTGAGAAACACACAAGCTGTATGGCAGGGTTACGTGAGGTCATTGTTGCGGAGCATTTGAAACAGCGCCCCCCACGTTTGGAAGCTTTATCAGAGACGTTATTCTTCTGTTTTCTTATATGAGAATAAGTTCTTTACAGTGAACTTCATTAAAACCAACATGACGTGGTTTCAAATGGCATTAGCAGTGACAATAGCAAGTAAAAAAAAATGACGTTATAAATACTTCTCAAGAGACCCCCCAAAATTTTGCAGTTGAGGGTTTCAAGGGGTCTCTTGTGTCAATTAAGGGGTCTCAGACCCCCCTAGACCCCCCGTATTTCGCACAGTGGTGACCCCACAATCACATATCTATCACATATCTGACTTTAACATCATCAGCGCATTTAAGGGGAAGTCATTACCGATCAGAAGCCCCTTTAGTTCTTTCAAAATAAAATTCCAGAACAGAGCGGTTTGTTGATCATGTTTATCCTGAACTGGACTGACCTGAGGAACTTGTTAAGGTCTCCATGTTTCATGTACTCAAACACCATGATGAGTGGGTCTCCATCCACACAGACGCCGTAGAACTTAACGATGTGTTCATGCTGCAGGTTGGTCAGAAGCTCCGCCTCTCGCTGGAAATCCTTCCTTGCCGCCAGAGTTGGATCTTTGAGAGTCTAAGACATTAGCAGAAAACAACACAGTATTATCTTAAGCATTAGAAAGTTTCACAAAAACACCAGCCGCATGAACAGATGCCCCCCCAGCAGTACTGCACTAACCCTGACTGGTCAGATCTGTGTGAAAACTCACTCTAGGACAGTCGTGGCTGGATGTCAGCTCACACAAACATCATCCCCATCCCTGCTGGAAGCCTATTATTTACTTTATGATGGCGGGGGACGGGGCCATTAGAAAGTCATTCCTGCTGTTGTCATGGTGACTGAAGATCCTTTGTGACAGTTTTTAGTAAAGATACCACAAAGTTGAGGATTCTGCTTGTGGTTCTGCCCTCATTGTGACTGAATGCCAGAGCAACATTTGAGAGAGTCATGACCCAAAAATCATGTCTGAACAGGATTCAACTCACACAGTGAACACCCGGCCTTCATGATCCGAGGTAGAAAACATTTTTTTTAAGTACTTTTTAATATTTTTGACACAAGACAGACCAAGCATAAACATGACTAGAAATAATACCAACCAAACCATGTAATTAGTAATGTAATTTATGTGCTGAAGTAATGAATATCATCATTGTAACTCAGATACTGTGAGAATGCTCCCTCACCTCATACGCACATTTAACATGAATAAAATGAACGTTATGTCATGTAAAGTTGTGCACAGCCTTCAGATCATGTGTAGTCAGCAGTCTAGCACCTTTAACACATCTTGCAGCCATGCTATCAGTACACACAGATCTGTCTGTACTGGAAAACAGTAACAAAGTAGTTAGACGTTTGCTTGGTCCAGATGGAAATCATGTCTTCTGTTGTAGGCAGTGCTGTGCTCAGATGCTGGAGTAATAAATATTTTCACTGTAACTCAGATACTGTGAGAGGGCTCCCTCACCTTATGTGCACATTTAGCACAAATAAAATGAATGAAAGGATCTGATCTTATGTAAAGGTGCCCAAACCGCTGCGTGGGTAAAATCTGGTGGCTGGGGGCCGGCTAGCAATAGCAGAAAATCAAGGTTTGGATTCAGTGGCGTGGAGCGGCGTTTCCAAAAGCGTCACCCCGTCCTCTAGACCTCCAAATAAACTACATTATGTAGACGTAGCGTTATCAGTGAAGGAGACGAGGAGAGTTTAATATCTGGCACAGCGAGCAGCCTGAGGCAGACACAGAAGCTGAGGCTAAACTAGGCTAAGCTAGGCTACGTTGTGGTAGAAGAAGAGCTAAACTGCGAGGGTGCTTGTTGTTAAGAGTATGTACGCGTAAATGCACAACAGCTATGAAACAGTAATGATGAGCAGTAGAAACAGTACAAAAACATTAACGTCAGCACGGTTGAAACGTAGGAAAACACAGCTTCTCTGTCGGCGGGTGTAACAGCAGTCGGCAGAGAGAGACAGAGGAAAACAACAGCTGTGCTAAGGAAGCGACGCAACACGCTCACTGAGTGTCAGCACGTCAGCCGTAGCGCTGGATGGGGACCTGAGGGGGGATGAAGCGTAACAAATGTAATTTTGGAGTTTCATAACAAATTATGACGTTTTTTTGATGTGATGGTTCTAGTTTCAACCCAGTACACCCAAGAAGTCCTCTGAGAGGAAGGAATGAGACCTGGAGCAACAGGGAGGTTTGCAAATCAAGACAGACACCCTAACCCTATAGCAGGAAGATGATAGACCACCTGCCATGGATTATCTTTACTTACACTAATCTCTGAGACCACTCTAGACCATCCAGACTCTGAGACCACTCTAGACCATCCAGACTCTGAGACCACTCTAGACCATCCAGACTCTGAGACCACTCTAGACCATCCAGACTCTGAGACCACTCTAGACCATCCAGACTCTGAGACCACTCTAGACCATCCAGACTCTGAGACCACTCTAGGCCATCCAGACTCTGAGACCACTCTAGACCATCCAGACTCTGAGACCACTCTAGACCATCCAGGACATTGTTTTGGTGCTGGTCCGTCTTTGCCCGTTGTCGTTATCCTGTCAGACACAGCCTGATCAGGAATCGAGGGTTTGCTGTTCGTGGTTGAAGGTTCAGAAATCTACCCAGAGTCTCTCACCTTCACAGCCACCAGCATCTTGTCCTTGGTGGGGCTCAGGTTGTAACACTCGGCCAAGAACACCTTTCCAAACGCTCCCTCGCCCAGCTCTCTCTTCAGGATGATGTCTCTGCGCTTTATGTGCTGAACGTCTGAGAGAGCGAGAGAGAGAGAGAGAGCAAGTGGGAGAATGGAGAGAGAAACACTGTTAGCATCATTTCACCATCTGTTCATCATATTCATCCTTTTTCACTGAAAGGCAGCTGTAGATGATCCCAGGTGTCAGAAAAACTCCTAGAATTACAACCAGCCAATAAAAACATGAACACCCAGATGCGACTGATCTTTGACCCCAGACGTGTTTGATGAACTTTGAAGGTAGAAGTGTGTGATTGGGAGAGTGGTCTTCAAAATATGCATTTGGTACAGGTGTGTGTGGTGTTTTTGGTTGTGGTCTCTCTTACATGTGGTGGGCTTGGTGCAGGTGTGTCCATGTCTGAAGTACTGCGGGTTCTCGATGACGGGGATCCTCGTCATCCCGATGACCACGGTGTCTGCTCCCCCGTCCAGGGTACACGGACTGATGATCCCATGGTTGACATGATGAAGCGGAGAGGCAGAGTCTTCCTCACCACTGATAACTGCCACTGGACCTAAACACCAACATGGGGGACAAAGAAATGTCACAGTAATCAACATCTGACTAAAGTCAGAAAAGAGTGACCTTTGACCTTTGAGCCTGCTAGGGTTATTTGTAGGTTAACCCTAATCCCTGACTTTATCTTCCTCACATGGAGGTGTTCTGGAGCATTCATCCACAGTACCTCTGAGCTTTATTTTGCAAGGGTGTGCTGACAGGGTGTTGCCCAGGTGGATGAAGGACAGGCTGTCTGATGTGTCAGGTTAGGGTCAGAGGGTTAGAAAGTAAAGAAGAAGCTCAAACACGCCTCGTGTTTGTACCCTCCCACGCATTCACGTGACTTTTAGCTCAGAAATCTTCAGCTTACCTTTCATCCCAAACTTGGAGTGTCGGCCATATTTGCTCAAGAGTAAGAAGAGAACGACCAACATCACACAGCCAACGCCCGCCAGACCCACGGCGAGAGAGACCTGGAGACAGGAAGGGGAGGGAAGATGTGTGTGACACAAACACGAACTCAGAGGAGTGGGCTGAAATTGATAATTTCCTTTCTTTCCAAAGTCACAATGAACCAAAATCAAGACCTGACCAGAGATTTTGTTCTCATTCTTAGATGGGACATGACCCTGACAGAGGAACATCCCTGATAGAGGAACATCCCTGATAGAGGAACATCCCTGACAGAAGGACATCCCTGACAGAGTAACATCCCTGACAGAAGGACATCCCTGACAGAAGGACATCCCTGACAGAGGAACATCCCTGACAGAGGAACATCCCTGACAGAGGAACATCCCTGACAGAAGAACATCCCTGATAGAGGAACATCCCTGACAGAAGAACATCCCTGATAGAGGAACATCCCTGACAGAGGAACATCCCTGACAGAAGAACATCCCTGATAGAGGAACATCCCTGACAGAAGAACATCCCTGATAGAGGAACATCCCTGACAGAGGAACATCCCTGACAGAAGAACATCCCTGACAGAAGAACATCCCTGACAGAAGAACATCCCTGACAGAGGAACATCCCTGACAGAAGAACATCCCTGATAGAGGAACATCCCTGACAGAAGAACATCCCTGATAGAGGAACATCCCTGACAGAGGAACATCCCTGACAGAAGAACATCCCTGACAGAAGAACATCCCTGACAGAAGAACATCCCTGACAGAAGAACATCCCTGACAGAGGAACATCCCTGACAGAGGAACATCCCTGACAGAGGAACATCCCTGACAGAAGAACATCCCTGATAGAGGAACATCCCTGACAGAAGAACATCCCTGATAGAGGAACATCCCTGACAGAGGAACATCCCTGACAGAAGAACATCCCTGATAGAGGAACATCCCTGACAGAAGAACATCCCTGATAGAGGAACATCCCTGACAGAAGAACATCCCTGATAGAGGAACATCCCTGACAGAAGAACATCCCTGATAGAGGAACATCCCTGACAGAGGAACATCCCTGATAGAGGAACATCCCTGACAGAAGAACATCCCTGATAGAGGAACATCCCTGACAGAAGAACATCCCTGACAGAAGAACATCCCTGACAGAGGAACATCCCTGATAGAGGAACATCCCTGATAGAGGAACATCCCTGATAGAGGGATGAGAGTATCCACAATTGAGGACAATCCTGATGACCCTGAAGAGGTGAGTAATAAAATGTAAAGTGATAATCCAGTGATTAAAATAGCCAATTTCTATTTGCAGCATGTCACTGAAAAAAGATTTAAAAAAGTTTTCTGGAGCATCGCTGTAACGGCCATCATGCCTTATATTGTAAGTGCATTTTTGTGCATCATGATTTAAACCACATTCAGTCTTACCTCCTTTATTTCATCATCACCGTTTGTTTTTTCCCCCTTTAGGGCCTCTTTTCTTAATAAATGAAATAAATGATAAATGAAAATGTTAGAGCTTTTAATGGTACATGATGAATGAAAACTACCGAAACATCAAACCTCTTACTATTTTCATCAAATTTAAAATGAAGGAAATCAAACAATAATTCTTCTCTTCATTTTTTAATTTAAATTCTTTCTCGTCACTTCATGATTTAGTTCACATGAGATTTAATCATCTCCACTTTTATTGTTGGAACTCTCCTTGACAAATATGACAAAGTTTAAAAATTAATCTTTTAATCTGAGAGTCTCACCCCTATTGGTTCGTCTTCACGTCTGTGAGTCTCTATGGGTGGAGTCACTGAGAAGAAACAGAAAGACCATCATCAGTCCAAGAGAAAGGTCACTGCTGAGGCACAAAGGGTCACTAGGAGAGTAGGCCCTAACCCCTAACCCTGACAGGAAACAGATAACAGCTACGACACAAGAGCTAGCAGCTAACATCTAACAGCTAACATAAAACAGCTAGCATATGAAGGCTAACAGTTAAAAGCTAACAGGTAACAGCTAAGAGATTACAGTTTACAGTAACCGTCAGCATCCTCTGGCTATGTTAAAATTATGTGAGGATCATTACTAACCCCCTGTCCAACAGAAAAAATAGTAGGTTTATACACGACAGCAAGCCTCTGGAGGATCCTACACCTTGAGATTGGTGGGACTCCAGAGGCACCAGCAGCTTCAAATACCTGTTTGCTGCTTTGTAATGGTATTTTAGCATCTGCTCTCTGAATCTGATGAATTAGTCCGTCAGAAACCTTATCTTTATCTGCAGGAACCCCTCTGTGCTCTGAGTCAGACACTAATGTCTTCACAGTATGATGATCATGATAAATTTTTCATGAAATATCTCATGTTTTCATTCCTTGTCCAGGACATTTCACTATGTGAGGCTTTTCATCAGAGAGAGATCCTTTTTCTTTCCCAGACTGCTGAAACCTGTGGCCTGATTAATAATGTGGAACATCCTTCTTCAGTAGTTTTCCTTTAATTGGGCTCACCTGGCAGACTAATGATCACAGGTGTCTGAGATTGATTTCAGTGATCCAAAGAGCCCTGAGTTTAACTGAAAAAACACTGAATATTTGTGACACTCAAATCTAATGTGCATAATAATGTGGAACGTAGTGTATTTGGTGTGAATGATGGAAGGTTTGAGAATCTTGATGTCATCACCAACATCAGAGTAAAGGTCTTAACATACTGGGTCCGTTATTTTCAGATGCGTTTTTATTTGCCTTCACTGTGAAAATTAGTAGAATGTGGCAAGTTGTTTGGTACCGTGAGACTGTGGCTCTGTCACCTCTTTAAAAGCCCGCTGATGCATCCTGACAGAGCTTCATTCAGCACACGCTCATGCATCATAGCACTGAGCCAAGTTGGACAGGTGGAGAACAACTTTCTAATTCTGTTTTGTTATGGGGGTGGGTGCAGTACTAACCCATCAGTCACCCATCTGTCTGCTATCTTTCCATGGTTGATATCCACACAAGAAATGAGCAATCTTTGGTGTTTGAAGTGAGGTTTCAGTGGGAGAGAGAAAGAGGTGAGCAAACGAGGAGGAAGCAGTGGGCGCTGTTTTGAATTTAAGGGACTTGAACTGATGCAAAATTTCACATAAAATCAAACCTGATCAGAAACAAATATGACGGAATTTCAGCGTGGGTGTGCAAACGTGTTTAGAACAATATGAGCTGGATTTTAGAATACTAGTTAGTTTAGAATACTTTGAACAAGGATGACGAATCAATCACATCAGTAATTTTTAACAAATATGCAATAAACTACTCACCATAATCGTAATCTTCTGGACCTGAGAGACAGAGAAGCGATGTTAGAAACACTGATGGCTGACAAAGAGCACAGACTGATTAGGACTAAGATGCTGGTTAGCCTGAAGCACCATGTACATGTCGCACTAAAGGGCTAACAGCTAACAGCTAACAGCTAACATACAAGAGCTAACATATAACAGCTAACAGCTAACATATAACAGCTAACAGCTAACAGCTAACATACAACAGCTAACAGCTAACATACAACAGCTAACATATAACAGCTAACACCTAACATACAACAGCTAACAGCTAACATATAACAGCTAACAGCTAAAAGCTAACATACAACAGCTAACATATAACAGCTAACAGCTAACAGCTAACATACAACAGCTAACAGCTAACATACAACAGCTAACAGCTAACATACAACAGCTAACATATAACAGCTAACAGCTAACAGCTAACATACAACAGCTAACATATAACAGCTAACAGCTAACAGCTAACATACAACAGCTAACATATAACAGCTAACAGCTAACATTAACATCTAACATCTAACAGCTAACATTAACAGCTAACAGCTAACATTAACATCTAACATCTAACAGCTAACATTAACAGCTAACAGCTAACATTAACAGCTAACATCTAACAGCTAACATTAACAGCTAACAGCTAACATACAACAGCTAACATTAACAGCTAACAGCAAACATTAACAGCTAACATTAACAGCTAACATTAACATCTAACAGCTAACAGAGATAGGAAGGGAGAAGCTACTTGGTAAGAGGAATCTGCTTTTGGTTGTTTCAGTTGGAAGTAGGTTGTTGGCAGTTTTGCTTAGGCTGAACGTGTTAGTTTCACTCTCTCTGCAACAATAGGTGAGGCAGTTGACGCGTGTGGCTCCCTCTATTGATTGCTAAAAGTGTAAACTGCCGGGGCGGAGTTTCACTGTAGCCCAAGCTTTAAGAGAGTTTGAATCTAAATTTGCCAGCAGAACAAGCTCTGATCTTTGAGATAGGAAGGGAGAAGCTACTTGGTAAGAGGAATCTGCTTTTGGTTGTTTCAGTTGGAAGTAGGTTGTTGGCAGTTTTGCTTAGGCTGAACGTGTTAGTTTCACTCTCTCTGCAACAATAGGTGAGGCAGTTGACGCGTGTGGCTCCCTCTATTGATTGCTAAAAGTGTAAACTGCCGGGGCGGAGTTTCACCGTAGCCCAAGCTTTAAGAGAGTTTGAATCTAAATTTGCCAGCTGGGGCGGTTAGCGGCTGTGCACAATCAACTCAATTGTGCACATCTGTGGCATATCTCTCTATATAAGTACACAGACTGCGCTGAAGCGTCAGCGTAAGCGTCAGCCCTTGTGGAAGCCCAATTGTGTGAAGACCACATTGGGTAAAGACCAGCGAGTCTATCTGTGCGAGTCCACCGAGCAAGGCCACCGACAGGCAGCACTGCCTCATAACAGTCTAACGCACCCCAGCAGTGTAACGCAACATGTGCAACCAAAAAATACAAGTCATATATGGGAACAGAAAGAAGCACAATAGTTACAGAAAACGAAACCTGCATAATCTATCCACTTTGCAGAATGCCTCTTTTCCACAACCTTTTATCACAGTTGGCCTCTGGAACTGCCAGTCTGCAGTTAACAAAGCAGAATTCATCAATTCCCTCACTAAACTGTCTAACATTCAGGTCCTAGCCCTGACAGAAACTTGTCCGTCCTGAGAACACTGTAACACCAACTGCTCTATCAGTTGATGCAGTGTTCTCTCATAAACCTCGCTCTTCTGGCCGAGGTGGTGGCACAGGCTGTATTCTTTCTCATAGCTGGAACTTCTGACAGTTCAAACCATTGGACAATAACACCTCATTTGAATATCATGCAGTACAGGTCACTTCCCCAATAAAGTATTACATGGTTGTGGTATACGCCCACCTGGGGTCACCTGGACCACTTTATTGTGGAACTGGACATGTTACTCTCAGACATCCCTGATGATGGCACACCATTGGTTGTCATGGGTGACATGAACATCCACTTGGATAGAGCCCAGGCTACTGATTTTATTTCACTACTGTCCTCCTTTGACTTGAAACTGGTTCAAACGCCTCCTACACACAAGGCTGGTAATACACTGGATTTGATTCTAACTCGCAATTGCTCCACGGCTAATTTGAGTGTAACACCACTTCACCTCTCTGACCACTACTTCATTCAGTTCTCACTTGGCTTACCTGAACTTCACAATCTACTACTCAATTAAGATCATACCGCAGAAACCTTCAGTCACTTGACCCAACACAGCTGTCTGACGAGGTCTCAGCTGCACTAGCCTCATGTAACGAGTCCTTCACACTCACTGTTAACGAGGCCACAGACACATTCTGCTCCTCACTGACCTCCTCTCTGGACAAACTCTGCCCTCTGGTGTCTAAGCCTATTCGTAATACTCCACCTTGTCCCTGGCTCACTGAGGTCATCAGAACCCAAAGGGCAGGGCTCAGAGCGGCAGAGAGAAAATGGCGTAAATCCAAACAAACCACTGACTTGAGTGCTTATCAGCAAAAACTGTCCTGTTTTACCTCTGCTCTAAAATCTGCTAAGAAGGCGTTCTATCAATCAAAGATCTGTGCTGCCACTGATGCACGCAAACTCTTCTCTGCTTTTAACTCGCTCCTCTCTCCTTCAAACCCACAACCCTCCAGTATGTTGACTCCAGACATGTTCGCCTCCTACTTCACTGACAAGGTTTCTGCCATCAGCAACCAATTCTCTGAGCCTGTCCAACTCAGTTTTCTGCCACCAGCTAGTGATGCATCACTTAGCTCATTCTCTCCACTAAGTGAGAGCGAGGTCACCAGGCTTCTGCTTGACTCTAAGCCCACAACCTGTCCCCTCGATCCGATACCATCACATCTCTTGCAGGCGATTGAGCCCACAATCAGCCCTGCTGTGAGTTGTATCATTAACTCCTCTCTGTCCACAGGTGTTTTCCCAGCTGCTTTCTGATCTCTGATCTTTAGGCGGGGCCACTCTACTGAAACTGCACTTTTGTCGGTAACGGAATCACTTCGCTTGGCCAGAGCAGCTGGTCAGTCCTCAGTTCTCTTACTGCTGGATCTGTCTGCTGCCTTTGACACAGTAAACCACCAAATCCTCCTCTCCACACTCTCTTCACTTGGTATCTCAGGATCTGCCCTACAGTGGTTTAAGTCCTACCTCACAGGGAGATCTTTTAGAGTATCATGGAAGGGAGGAGTGTCTAAACTGCATGGCTTATCAACAGGGGTGCCTCAAGGGTCTGTGCTTGGTCCCCTACTTTTCTCAATATACACCACCTCACTTGGTGCAATCATCCGCTCCCATGGCTTTTCTTATCACTGCTATGCAGACGACACACAGCTATTCCTGTCCTTTCCACCAGATGACACAACTGTCTCAGCTCGGATCTCATCCTGCCTTGCTGATATTTCTAAATGGATGAGGGAACGTCACCTTCAGCTCAACCTGCCCAAAACTGAGCTCATTATCATCCCAGCCAGTCCCACTATTGAACCGCAGATCAGTATCCAGCTTGGATCAAATAATCTCTTGCCCACTAAGTCAGCCCGGAATCTGGGTGTCATGATTGATGACCAGCTAACCTTCAAGCTCCATGTGGCCTCGATTGCTCGGTCCTGCCGTTTCGCCCTCTACAACATCAAGAGGATCAGACCCTACTTGACAGAGCATGCTACACAACTCCTGGTACAGGCTCTTATAATATCACGTATTGACTACTGTAACTCATTACTGGCAGGCCTACCTGCATGCACAGTTATACCTCTGCAGTTGATCCAGAACGCAGCAGCACGTCCTGGTCTTCAACCAACCCAAGAGAGCTCATGTCACGCCTCTTTTAATCTCTCTACACTGGCTTCCAGTTGCAGCTCGCATTAAATTCAAAACTCTAATCATTGCTTACAAAGCAGTAACTAAAACTGCTCCTGTTTACCTGGAGTCCCTCATCCAGGTCTCCATCCTTCTCACCCACTACGCTCAGACAGTGAAAGGAGCCTGGTTCTTCCAGCACATCATGCTCCTAAGTCACTAGCTCGACTCTTCTCCTCTGTTGTCCCTAAATGGTGGAATGAATTACCCAACTCCATTCGATCTACAGACTCCCTGTCTACTTTCAAGAGAAGGCTAAAGACCCAGCTCTTCAGAGAACACTTTGCACTTAGCTAGGCAATTCTCTACTGTTGTCCCCAGTAGTAGATTGAGTCTCAGCCAGACTATTCTCCACTGCTGCCCCCAGTGGTTGAATGAGTTTCCCAACTATAGTTAGCTCGCACTGTCCTGCTCTACTTCTGGGATTTCTTTGCCCAGCTCTTTGGGAATGATCCAGCACTTGGTACTTGGTAAATAGTTGTTGTGAAGCCTAATGAATGGCAATTAGTGATCCCACATTTTCCTTGATTCATTGTTGCTGTCTAAAAACAAACAAAAAAAAAAAACATAAAAACAAAAAAACAAACAAAAACAAAAAAAACAAAAAAAAGAAACTACATAAACAACATATATTTTAGGTACTCTGCCTTAAACTCTACACGGCAGCACTTGCGTCCAATTGAACCTGAAGCACTTGATGGCACTTACTGATGTTGTTTCTTCTTGTCTAGATCATTGCTTGTGTTGTTCTTGCTCTCAAATGTACGTCGCTTTGGAGAAAAGCGTCTGCTAAATGACATTGTAACATTGTAACATTGTAACATTAACAGCTAACAGCTAACATTAACAGCTAACATTAACATCTAACAGCTAACATTAACAGCTAACAGCTAACATTAACAGCTAACATTAACAGCTAACAGCTAACATTAACAGCTAACATCTAACATCTAACAGCTAACATATAACAGCTAACAGCTAACAGCTAACATACAACAGCTAACAGCTAACATACAACAGCTAACACCTAACATACAACAGCTAACAGCTAACATATAACAGCTAACAGCTAACAGCTAACATACAACAGCTAACAGCTAACATTAACATCTAACATCTAACAGCTAACATTAACAGCTAACAGCTAACATACAACAGCTAACAGCTAACATACAACAGCTAACATACAACAGCTAACATATAACAGCTAACAGCTAACAGCTAACATACAACAGCTAACATACAACAGCTAACAGCTAACATACAACAGCTAACATATAACAGCTAACACCTAACATACAACAGCTAACAGCTAACATATAACAGCTAACAGCTAACATTAACAGCTAACATTAACATCTAACAGCTAACATTAACAGCTAACATTAACAGCTAACAGCTAACATTAACAGCTAACATCTAACAGCTAACATTAACAGCTAACATTAACATCTAACAGCTAACATTAACAGCTAACATTAACAGCTAACAGCTAACATACAACAGCTAACATATAACAGCTAACACCTAACATACAACAGCTAACAGCTAACATATAACAGCTAACAGCTAACATTAACAGCTAACAGCTAACAGCTAACAGCTAACATATAACAGCTAACAGCTAACAGCTAACATACAACAGCTAACAGCTAACATATAACAGCTAACATCTAACAGCTAACATTAACAGCTAACAGCTAACATTAACAGCTAACATTAACAGCTAACATTAACATCTAACAGGTAACATTAACAGCTAACAGCTAACATTAACAGCTAACAGCTAACATATAACAGGTAACATTAACAGCTAACAGCTAACATTAACAGCTAACATTAACATCTAACAGCTAACATTAACAGCTAACAGCTAACATTAACAGCTAACATTAACAGCTAACATTAACAGCTAACATCTAACAGCTAACATTAACATCTAACAGCTAACATTAACAGCTAACAGCTAACATTAACAGCTAACATTAACAGCTAACAGCTAACATTAACAGCTAACATCTAACAGCTAACAGCTAACATATAACAGCTAACAGCTAACAGCTAACATACAACAGCTAACAGCTAACATACAACAGCTAACACCTAACATACAACAGCTAACAGCTAACATATAACAGCTAACAGCTAACAGCTAACATACAACAGCTAACAGCTAACATTAACATCTAACATCTAACAGCTAACATTAACAGCTAACAGCTAACATACAACAGCTAACAGCTAACATACAACAGCTAACAGCTAACATACAACAGCTAACATATAACAGCTAACAGCTAACAGCTAACATACAACAGCTAACATACAACAGCTAACAGCTAACATACAACAGCTAACATATAACAGCTAACACCTAACATACAACAGCTAACAGCTAACATATAACAGCTAACAGCTAACATTAACAGCTAACATTAACATCTAACAGCTAACATTAACAGCTAACATTAACAGCTAACAGCTAACATTAACAGCTAACATCTAACAGCTAACATTAACAGCTAACATATAACAGCTAACAGCTAACATTAACAGCTAACATTAACATCTAACAGCTAACATTAACAGCTAACATTAACAGCTAACAGCTAACATACAACAGCTAACATATAACAGCTAACACCTAACATACAACAGCTAACAGCTAACATATAACAGCTAACAGCTAACATTAACAGCTAACAGCTAACAGCTAACATATAACAGCTAACAGCTAACAGCTAACATACAACAGCTAACAGCTAACATATAACAGCTAACATCTAACAGCTAACATTAACAGCTAACAGCTAACATTAACAGCTAACATTAACAGCTAACATTAACATATAACAGGTAACATTAACAGCTAACAGCTAACATTAACAGCTAACATTAACATCTAACAGCTAACATTAACAGCTAACAGCTAACATTAACAGCTAACATTAACAGCTAACAGCTAACATTAACAGCTAACATCTAACAGCTAACATTAACATCTAACAGCTAACAGCTAACATATAACAGCTAACAGCTAACAGCTAACATACAACAGCTAACAGCTAACATACAACAGCTAACACCTAACATACAACAGCTAACAGCTAACATATAACAGCTAACACCTAACAGCTAACATATAACAGCTAACAGCTAACATACAACAGCTAACATATAACAGCTAACAGCTAACATTAACATCTAACATCTAACAGCTAACATTAACAGCTAACAGCTAACATTAACAGCTAACATTAACAGCTAACAGCTAACATACAACAGCTAACATATAACACCTAACAGCTAACAGCTAACATACAACAGCTAACATATAACAGCTAACAGCTAACAGCTAACATACAGCAGCTAACATATAACAGCTAACATTAACAGCTAACAGCTAACATTAACAGCTAACATTAACAGCTAACAGCTAACATTAACATCTAACAGCTAACAGCTAACATTAACAGCTAACATTAACAGCTAACAGCTAACATTAACAGCTAACAGCTAACAGCTAACATTAACAGCTAACATTAACAGCTAACATTAACAGCTAACATTAACATCTAACAGCTAACATTAACAGCTAACAGCTAACAGCTAACATTAACAGCTAACATTAACAGCTAACAGCTAACATTAACAGCTAACAGCTAACAGCTAACAGCTAACATTAACAGCTAACAGCTAACAGCTAACAGCTAACAGCTAACATTAACAGCTAACAGCTAACATTAACAGCTAACAGCTAACATTAACAGCTAACAGCTAACATTAACAGCTAACAGCTAACAGCTAACAGCTAACATTAACAGCTAACAGCTAACAGCTAACATTAACAGCTAACAGCTAACATTAACAGCTAACAGCTAACATTAACAGCTAACAGCTAACATTTACAGCTAACATTAACATTAACAGCTAACAGCTAACATTAACAGCTAACAGCTAACAGCTAACATTAACAGCTAACAGCTTACATTAACAGCTAACAGCTAACATTAACAGCTAACAGCTAACAGCTAACATTAACAGCTAACAGCTAACATTAACAGCTAACAGCTAACATTAACAGCTAACAGCTAACATTTACAGCTAACATTAACATTAACAGCTAACATTAACAGCTAACAGCTAACAGCTAACAGCTAACATTAACAGCTAACAGCTAACATTAACAGCTAACAGCTAACATTTACAGCTAACATTAACAGCTAACAGCTAACATTAACAGCTAACAGCTAACAGCTAACATTAACAGCTAACAGCTTACATTAACAGCTAACAGCTAACAGCTAACATTAACAGCTAACAGCTAACATTAACAGCTAACAGCTAACATTAACAGCTAACAGCTAACATTAACAGCTAACAGCTAACATTTACAGCTAACATTAACATTAACAGCTAACATTAACAGCTAACAGCTAACAGCTAACAGCTAACATTAACAGCTAACAGCTTACATTAACAGCTAACAGCTAACAGCTGCGTGTCTGTCTATGTAATGGATTCTTTCCATCTCTTCAGCTCTGCTTGGTGTTTTTCAGGTTAACAGTTCATTCTGCTGCCTCTGTCCATGCAACAATGACTTTCTGGGGACATCCACATCAACATGTCTTACACTCATGGAGGACACGTGGTAGCTACTACATAGAAATAGGCGTGGTTACCAGTGAGTGAAGAAGAGGCTAGGAGGGTTAAAGCATGAGGGGTGTGTTGGCATTGAAACACGCTAAGAGCACCTTCATCGTTCACTCTGAATATAAACACTGCACATGCTCAGTGCTGCTGCTGACATCAATGGAGGCGATAGTCACCATGGAAACAAAAGTGAGTAACCACAGGAACAATCCATCAGCACAGATGAGATTCAATCACTAAGGTTTCCTTAAAGAAAAATCTATGTATTTCTGCATTTGACCTTTAATACTTACTCTGGTATATGGAAGGAAAAAAATAGACACTAAATCTGTTAAATTAAAATATCGGGTTAAATTTGCTCACAAAATGTGACGCAAGAAGAAAAGGTACATTGTCTCGAATCTTTGTTTGAGTATTTCTGAAAAGATATGACACCAGTAAGGGTCAGAGATGGCATCAGCTTCATTACACTGTGTCCTGTCATCATACTGTTCTATAGTTAAAGTCTCCTATCGTCATAGTGTCCTATATTCATAGTGTCCTATCATCATAGTGTCCTATATTCATAGTGTCCTTTCATCATAGTGTCCTATATTCATAGTGTCCTATCATCATAGTGTCCTGTCATCATAGTGTCCTATATTCATAGTGTCCTATCATCATAGTGTCCTTTCATCATAGTGTCCTATATTCATAGTGTCCTATATTCATAGTGTCCTATCATCATAGTGTCCTTTCATCATAGTGTCCTATATTCATAGTGTCCTTTCATCATAGTGTCCTATATTCATAGTGTCCTGTCATCATAGTGCCCTGTCATCATAGTGTCCTTTCATCATAGTGTCCTATATTCCTAGTGTCCTATCATCATAGTGTCCTGTCATCATAGTGTCCTTTCATCATAGTGTCCTGTATTCATAGTGTCCTGTCATCATAGTGCCCTGTCATCATAGTGTCCTTTCATCATAGTGTCCTATATTCCTAGTGTCCTATCATCATAGTGTCCTGTCATCATAGTGTCCTGTCATCATAGTGTCCTATATTCATAGTGTCCTGTATTAAAAGAGTACTATCATCATAGTGTCCTGTCATCATAGTGTCCTTTCATCATAGTGTCCTATATTCATAGTGTCCTATCATCATAGTGTCCTGTCATCATAGTGTCCTGTCATCATAGTGTCCTATATTCATAGTGTCCTATCATCATAGTGTCCTGTCATCATAGTGTCCTGTCATCATAGTGTCCTATATTCATAGTGTCCTGTATTAAAAGAGTACTATCATCATAGTGTCCTGTCATCATAGTGTCCTATATTCATAGTGTCCTGTATTAAAAGAGTACTATCATCATAGTGTCCTGTCATCATAGTGTCCTATATTCATAGTGTCCTGTATTAAAAAAGTACTGTCATCATAGTGTCCTTTCATCATAGTGTCCTATCATCATAGTGTCCTATATTCATAGTGTCCTATCATCATAGTGTCCTTTCATCATGGTGTCCTATATTCATAGTGTCCTGTATTAAAAGAGTACTATCATCATAGTGTCCTTTCATCATAGTGTCCTATATTCATAGTGTCCTGTCATCATAGTGTCCTATATTCATAGTGTCCTATATTCATAGTGTCCTTTCATCATAGTGTCCTATATTCATAGTGTCCTTTCATCTTAGTGTCCTATATTCATAGTGTTCTATTATCTAAATGTCCTATCGTCGTAGTATCCTTTATTCATAGTGTCCTTTCATCATAGTGTCCTATATTCATAGTGTCCTATATTCATAGTGTCCTTTCATCATAGTGTCCTATATTCATAGTGTCCTATCATCATAGTGTCCTTTATTCATTGTGTCCTTTCATCATAGTGTCCTATATTCATAGTGTCCTTTCATCATAGTGTCCTATATTCATAGTGTCCTATCATCATAGTGTCCTTTATTCATTGTGTCCTTTCATCATAGTGTCCTATCATTATACTCAGTAGTCAAGTTGTAAAAGAAAATCGGGGGGATGGTCAGGGCTGTAGCCAGGGTTTCAAAATTAGTGAGGTCCAGAATTAAACGATCTCCCCCCATATATATATATATATATATATATATACACATATATATTCACCATTTTTCTCACATTTTTGCCCATTTTAGTCACTTTTACACTTATTTTTTGCCATATTTTTACTGCTTTTTCACCATTTTTCTCACATTTTTGCCCACACATAGCTATTCCTGTTAAATAAACGATTTTTAATGGCATCAGAATACATTAGTTTGGACTGCCATTTATACAGTGGACTTTATGGAAGTATTTTTGCTAGTCATAGTTCCTCTTTTAACATTGTAAGGGTCTGTTATTTAGATGATTTTCAGTTGTTGCACTTATCAATGACTCACCCTTCGCATGCTGTGACTGGCCAGATATACATGTTTGATAAATCATAACCTTGCCTTAAGATCATTTCTGATTTCTCCACCAGGTTGATAAAGAAAGGCCATTCAGCAACCAAGTTTAATAGACAGGTTCATATCAGCAGGTAAAACATGAAAGCATCCGCTGACTAAAACTGACCTTCAAACGGTTTGTCCAGGAAGTGGCCGTACACCGTGCTGCTGGCTGAGCCCAGGTAGTTGGTGGCCTCCAGCGTGTAGTTTCCGTTATTATGATGAGTCGGGTTTTTAAAGGTGAGGCAGCCCTCGATGTAATCCTGATAGATGTCCATGTCGGGACGCACGTACTCTGTGTGACTGATCTCCTGACAGACGAGAGGAGCAGAACCGATCAATCAATGCAAAACATCCATTCAAATCAATAAGATAAAAAAATAATATGATAAGATCAATCATTACAATGAGATAAGTCAACCAATACTGAACTGATGAATGTCACCTTGTCTTTGTAGAACCAACGCAGCGATGGGTGTGGTGACCCCCTCACCGTGAACTCGATGCATGTGTCATGGCGACGTTCAGGCTCTTTAAGCTTCACGATGGTTGGAGGGACTGAGGCAACCACCGATGAAAGGTCACATGATCATGAGTTGTTAAGAAGATTAGAAATAATTAAATCATGTCAGTAAAAACAACCAGATATCAAAGTTCTAGAGCACAAGATAAGCCTGCATTAAACATGAAAGAATTCAGTAATAACAACAACAACAATAATAATAATAATAATAATAACAACAATAATAATAATAATAATAATGATAATAACAACAACAACAATAATAATAATAATAATAATAATAATAATAATAACAACAATAATAATAATAATAATAATAATAACAACAATAATAATAATAATGATAATAATAACAACAACAACAACAATAATAATAATAACAACAAAAACAACAACAACAATAATAATAATAATAATAATAATAAAAACAATAATAATAATAATAATAATAACAACAATAATAATAATAATAATAATGATAATAATAACAACAACAACAACAATAATAATAATAATAATAACAACAACAACAACAATAATAATAATAACAACAAAAACAACAACAATAATAATAATAATAATAATAATAATAATAATAATAACAACAACAACAACAACAACAATAATAATAATAATAATAATAATAATAATAATAACAACAACAACAACAACAATAATAATAATAACAACAATAATAATAACAACAACAACAACAACAATAATAATAACAACAACAACAACAACAACAATAATAATAATAACAACAAAAACAACAACAACAATAATAATAATAATAACAACAACAACAACAACAACAATAATAATAATAATAATAACAACAACAACAACAACAACAACAATAATAATAATAACAACAAAAACAACAACAACAATAATAATAATAATAACAACAACAACAACAACAACAACAACAATAATAATAATAACAACAACAACAACAACAACAATAATAATAATAATAACAACAATAATAATAATAATGATAATAATAACAAAACAACAATAATGTGGATTATTATATTAACAGTCAAATGTGGATGATTATGACAAAAGCCAGCATAAAAGAACTAAATATTTCCTACTGGATCCAAAAAGGCCACAAATGACCATTCTGTTAAAAGTTTCAGAAATTTCAAAGGAAATATGCTGCAAACACAGAAATGCAAAATTAAGAAAACAAGACTCCAGGCACACATTTTTATTAGAAAAGCCTGATAAAGTAATTTTTGCATATGTGACCTTTAAATATTTAACATGAAATTAAAGAGTGTCTGTGTGTACTCACAATGCACGGTGAGCTGCACTGAGGCGTTGGTCATACCGACCATGTTGGTCACTCTGCAGGTCAACAGGAAGTTGTTGTCATCTCTGCTGACATTGACCAGCGTGATGTTGATGGAGTGGATAGTGTTGTTGTCGTATAGTCGATCCTGCAGACACGCACAAAACACCATGACTGAGGCTGACCCAACGACCAGCAAAGACAAATGAGAAGGTCATAAAGCTCAGTGGGGGGCCATTCCAGCAGAATTTTGAACAACAATGACAAAGGTGAAGGTCGATAGCCATGCTCGCTTGCTCCAGCAATCCGTCAACATCGCATACACGACCCAGGGCTGACAGGCAGGAAGCTTGATCTGAGTGAGAGATCTGAGAAAACAGAAGTCTTCACTACATCTGTTTATGGTTTCTGATGTTGTGGGAATGTTTCAGCGAAATCCTCTTTCTTCATATTTCATAGTGTCCTGCTTTTGCTCTGTGTGCTAAATAAAAGGTTAGGAAGGTTAAAGACTGAGCTGGAGTTTAGTCTATTCTTCAGTAAAAACTAGAACGAGCTGTTTAAACACCAACATGTCTCTCCACATGCACACTTTGTTCCCACAGTTGTTCTGATTGGTTAGATTCATGATACCTATGGTACACACCCATGGATAATCAAGCAATGGCTGCTAGACAACAGGGGGCGCAAGGGTTTTGTTTGTTCAAGTTTATTCGTAAACATTTCCATTTAAAATAAACATTCTGTCAGCACTTTAACATAATATTGTCATGTATTGAGTTGATTTATGATTTGTGTTAATAAAAACATAAATTGACTATGATAAGCGTTATCTTATTATAGCAATTTTATTTTGATATTTGTTCACCAACCAAATAGATGCAGATGTAAAAAGGCATTCTAATACACCACATCCCAAATTATTCAGCAAATTGGATTTTAGTCTCATAAACATTCATTTTTTTTGTTTTACATTTTAACTCATGGATGGTTTTGTGTCTCAGGGCTCTTTGGATCACTGAAATCAATCTCAGACACCTGTGATCATTAGTCTGCCAGGTGAGCCCAATTAAAGGAAAACTACTGAAGAAGGATGTTCGACATTATTAATCAGGCCACAGGTTTCAGCAATCTGGGAAAGAAAAAGGATCTCTCTCTGATGAAAAGCCTCACATAGTGAAATGTCCTGGACAAGGAATGAAAACATGAGATATTTCATGAAAAATTTATCGTGATCATCATACTGTGAAGACATTAGTGTCTGACTCAGAGCACAGACGGGTTCCTGCAGATAAAGACATAATGAGGAAGGTTTCTGACGGACTAATTCATCAGATTCAGAGAGCAGATGTTAAAATACCATTACAAAGCAGCAAACAGGTATTTGAAGCTGCTGGTGCCTCTGGAGTCCCACCAACCTCAAGGTGTAGGATCCTCCAGAGGCTTGCAGTTGTGTATAAACCTACTATTCAGCCCCCCCTAACCAATGCTCACAAGCAGAAACGGTTGCAGTGGGCCCAGAAATACATGAAGACTCATTTTCAAACAGTCTTGTTGACTGATGAGTGCCGTGCAACCCTGGATGGTCCAGATGGAGGAGTAGTGGATGGTTGGTGGATGGCCACCATGTCCCAGCAAGGCTGTGACATCATCAAGGAGGGGGCGGAGTCATGTTCTGGTCCAGAATCATGAGGAGAGAGCTGGTAGGCCCCTTTAGGGTCCCTGAAGGTGTGAAAATGACCTCGGCAAAGTATCTAGAGTTTCTGACTGACCACTTTCTTCCATGGTACAAAAAGAAGAACCGTGCCTTCTGTAGCAAAATGATCTTCATGCATGACAATGCTCCATCTCATGCTGCAAAGAATCCCTCTGTGTCATTGGCTGCTATGGGCATAAAAGGAGAGAAGCTCATGGTGTGGCCCCCATCCTCCCCTGACCTTTAACCCTACTGAGAACCTTTGGAGCATCCTCAAGCTAAAGATCTATGAGGGTGGGAGGCAGTTCACATCAAAACAGCAGCTCTGGGAGGATATTCTGACATCCTGCAAAGAAATTCAAGCAGAAACTCTCCAAAAACTCACAAGTTCAATGAATGAAGAATAGTGAAGGTGATATCAGAGAAGGGCTCCTATGTTAACATGGAACTTGGCCTGTTCAGATGTTTTTGATTGAAATAGGTTTGATTTCAGTAAATATGACCTCCTGATGCTGCAGATTCAACACATGACCATTTTCACTTCTTTAAAACCTATAAAATGTTTTAAACTCTGTTGTGCTTAATAATGTGGAACAGTGCATTTTCAGTTTTTATCTAAAAATAAAAGTTGTCATTGGGAGGTTTGTTCAATAAAATGTAAATTATGCTCTAACAGTTGATGACTTGAAAATTATACTGACTGTCATTTGCCTTGATTATTTAGGAAAATCAGAGAAAAATATCATTTGCATAATCATTTGGAACACAGTGTATAACTTAACTTATGGTGTAGTAACATCTTTTGATATACATTACTTACATGACCTATCAAATTGGGGTTTTGTCGTAGCCCCCCCGAAGAGTAAAATGCACCATCTGTAATCAAGCTTTTAAATCCATCCCCACTGTGTCTGGTTCATCCAGCAGCTTCGAGAAAGCACAATGTAGACCAACACACCCCTGTACACTGCACTTTGGAAGGTGTGTAGCCTAAAACTCTGAGTTATCATGTTTTATTCATCTCCTGTGTGACTTTTTGACATGGTGTTTACTGGGTTAGTTGTTTTAATCAAACTTTTTTTGTGGTTGTCGTTTATTTTGTCTCTGTGTTTTGATACTTTACTCTGACCCTAACCCTTCTTCACTCTTTGAAACATGTTTTTAAAGTGCTGCACAAATAAGATTATTATTATTATTATTATTATTATTATTATTATTAGCATGTACCTCTTGTGCATTGATGGAGTGAAGACCTTTAACGGGCCAGTCCACCTCCGGTAAAGGTGACCCTGATCCGTTGCAGATGGCGGTCACTCGATCACCCTCGATTACTGTGAGGTTACTGTGACTGACGCTGATCTCTGGGAGGTCTGAGAGGGAGAGAGCAAGAGGGAGAGATGTAAGCTTATATTTATTCACATCTTTGTACTAACCATCAACCCTCTGTACATAAATAATAAAGTCAGGGCTCAAGTATTAAAAGCTACGGTTTCTCTTGTGTCCACTAGAGGCACTTTTTAATTCTCATCCATAATCCATGCTCAAAAGTCCGTGTTTACAACAGAAATAATTATTATTAAGTGATTCGTATGTTTAGACAGGCTAAATATTCAGACAGGCAGAGGTAAATGTACAGGTTATGCTACAGGTAAAGGTAAAGGTTCAGGTTTAGCTACAGATACAGGTACAGGTAAAGGCTAACAGGCCATAAAAGCCCTGCCTTAGATCCATCCCTTGCTTTGTTCTGATAATCAACAGTGAGAGGGAGTCAGATTTCCTTTTAAAGAAACAAACATCAACTTGGTTTCAAAACGCCTTTAGAGTGCACATCCTTTAGAGGACACAGCCATTAGAGGACACATCCTTTAGAGAACACATCCTTTAGAGGACACAGCCATCAGAGAACACATCCTTTAGAGGACACATCCTTGAGAGGACACAGCCATTAGAGGACACATCCTTTAGAGAACACATCCTTTAGAGGACACAGCCATCAGAGAACACAGCCATTAGAGGACACAGCCATTAGAGGACACATCCTTTAGAGAACACATCCTTTAGAGGACACAGCCATTAGAGGACACATCCTTTAGAGGACACAGCCATTAGAGGACACATCCTTTAGAGAACACATCCTTTAGAGGACACAGCCATCAGAGAACACAGCCATTAGAGGACACAGCCATTAGAGGACACATCCTTTAGAGAACACATCCTTTAGAGGACACAGCCATTAGAGGACACATCCTTTAGAGGACACAGCCATTAGAGGACACATCCTTTAGAGAACACATCCTTTAGAGGACACAGCCATTAGAGGACACATCCTTTAGAGAACACATCCTTTAGAGGACACAGCCATTAGAGGACACATCCTTTAGAGAACACATCCTTTAGAGAACATAGCCATTAGAGGACACATCCTTTAGAGGACACAGCCTTTAGAGGACGCAGCCTTTAGAGGACACGGACATTAGAGGACACAGCCTTTAGAGGACACAGCCTTTAGAGGACACAGCCTTTAGAGGACGCAGCCTTTAGAGGACACGGACATTAGAGGACACAGCCTTTAGAGGACACAGCCTTTAGAGGACACATCCTTTAGAGGACACATCCATTAGAGGACACATCCTTTAGAGAACACATCCTTTAGAGAACACAGCCATTAGAGAACACATCCTTTAGAGAACACATCCTTTAGAGGACACAGCCATTAGAGAACACATCCTTTAGAGGACACAGCCATTAGAGGACACAGCCTTTTTAGAGGACACATCCTTTAGAGAACACATCCTTTAAGGGAAACAGCCATTAGAGGACGCAGCCTTTAGAGGACACAGACATTAGAGGACACATCCTTGAGAGGACATGGCCTATAGAGGACACATCTTTTAGAGGACGCAGCCATTAGAGGACACATCCTTTAGAGAACACATCCTTTAGAGTACACATCCTTTAGAGAACATAGCCATTAGAGGACACATCCTTAAGAGGACACAGACTTTAGAGGACACATCCTTTAGAGGACGCAGCCATTAGAGGAAACAGCCTTTAGAGGACACACCCTTTAGAGGACACAGCCTTTAAAGGACACATCCTTTAGAGGACACATCCTCTAGAGGAAACATCCTTTAGAGGACACAGCCATAAGAGAACAAGGCCATTAGAGGACACAGCCTTAAGAGGACGCAGACATTAGAGGACACATCCTTGAGAGGACATGGCCTTTAGAGGACACATCATTTAGAGGACGCAGCCATTAGAGGACACATCCTTTAGAGGACACATCCTTTAGAGGACACATCCATTAGAGGACACATCCTTTAGAGGACACATCCTTTAGAGAACACATCCATTGGAGGATGCAGCCTTTAGAGGACACATCCTTTAGAGAACACAGCCATTAGAGGACACAGCCTTTAGAGGACACATCCTTTAGAGAACACATCCTTTAGAGGACACATCCTTTAGAGGACACATCCATAAGAGGACACAGCCTTTAGAGGACACATCGATTAGAGGACACAGCCTTTAGAGGACAAATCAATTAGAGGACACAGCCTTTAGAGGACACATCCATTAGAGAACACATCCTTTAGAGAACACAGCCATTAGAGAACACATCCTTTAGAGGACACAGGCATAACAGGACACAGCCATTAGAGGACACAGCCTTTAGAGAACACATCCTTTAGAGGACACATCCTTTAGAGGACACATCCTCTAGAGGACACATCCTTTAGAGGACACATCCATTAGAGGACACATCCTTTAGAGAACACATCCTGTAGAGGACACAACCTTTAGAGGATGCAGCCTTTAGAGGACACATCCATTAGAGGACACATCCTTTAGAGGACACATCCTTTAGAGGACACATCCATTGGAGGACACAGCCTTTAGAGGACACATCCATTAGAGGCCACATCCGTTGGAGGACATAGCCTTTAGAGGATACATCCTTTAGAGGACACATCCTTTAGAGGACACATCCTTTCGAGGACACATCCATTGGAGGACACATCCTTTAGAGAACACATCCATTGGAGGACACAGCCTTTAGAGGACACATCCTTTAGAGAACACATCCTTTAGAGAACACATCCATTGGAGGACACATCCTTTAGAGAACACATCCATTGGAGGACACAGCCTTTAGAGGACACAGCCATTAGAGGACACAGCCATTAGAGAACACATCCTTTAGAGGACGCAGCCCTTAGAGGACACATCCTTTAGAGAACGCAGCCTTTAGAGGACACATCCTTTAGAGGACACATCCATAAGAGGACACAGCCTTTAGAGGACACATCGATTAGAGGACACAGCCTTTAGAGGACAAATCAATTAGAGGACACAGCCTTTAGAGGACACATCCATTAGAGGACATATCCTTTAGAGGACATATCCTCTATAGGAAACATCCTTTAGAGGACACATCCTTTAGAGAACGCAGCCATTAGAGGACACATCCTTTAGAGGACACATCCATAAGAGGACACAGCCTTTAGAGGACACATCGATTAGAGGACACAGCCTTTAGAGGACACAGCCATTAGAGGACAGAGCCTTTAGAGAACACATCCTTTAGAGAACACATCCTTTAGAGGACACAGCCATTAGAGGACACATCCTTTAGAGAACACATCCTTTAGAGAACACATCCTTTAGAGAACACAGCCATTAGAGAACACATCCTTTAGAGAACACATCCTTTAGAGGACACAGCCATTAGAGGACACATCCTTTAGAGAACACATCCTTTAGAGGACACAGCCATTAGAGGACACAGCCTTTAGAGGACACATCCTTTAGAGGACACATCCTTTAGAGAACACAGCCATTAGAGGACACAACCATTGGAGGACACAGCCATCAGAGGACACATCCTTTAGAGGACACAGCCCTTAGAGGACACATCCTCTAGAGGACGCAGCCTTCAGAGGACACATCCTTTAGAGGACACAGCCATTAGAGGACACATCCTTTAGAGGACACAGCCATTAGAGGACACAGCCTTTAGAGGACACATCCTTTAGAGGACACAACCTTTAGAGGACGCAGCCTTTAGAGGACACATCCATTTGAGGACACATCCTTTAGAGGACACATCCTTTAGAGGACACATCCATTGGAGGACACAGCCTTTAGAGGACACATCCATTAGAGGCCACATCCGTTGGAGGACATAGCCTTTAGAGGATACATCCTTTAGAGGACACATCCTTTAGAGAACACATCCATTGGAGGACACATCCTTTAGAGAACACATCCATTGGAGGACACAGCCTTTAGAGGACACATCCTTTAGAGAACACATCCTTTAGAGGACACATCCATTGGAGGACACAGCCTTTAGAGGACACATCCTTTAGAGAACACAGCCATTAGAGGACACAGCCATTAGAGGACACAGCCATTAGAGAACACATCCTTTAGAGGACGCAGCCCTTAGAGGACACATCCTTTAGAGAACGCAGCCTTTAGAGGACACATCCTTTAGAGGACACATCCATAAGAGGACACAGCCTTTAGAGGACACATCGATTAGAGGAGACAGCCTTTAGAGGACAAATCAATTAGAGGACACAGCCTTTAGAGGACACATCCATTAGAGGACATATACTTTAGAGGACATATCCTCTATAGGAAACATCCTTTAGAGGACACAGGCATAACAGGACACAGCCATTAGAGGACACAGCCTTTAGAGAACACATCCTTTAGAGGACACAGCCATTAGAGGACACAGCCTTTAGAGGACACATCCTTTAGAGGACACATCCTTTAGAGAACACAGCCATTAGAGGACACATCCTTTTGAGAACACATCCTTTAGAGGACACATCCTTTAGAGGACACAGCCATTAGAGGACACATCCTTTAGAGGACGCAGCCATTAGAGGACACATCCTTTAGAGAACACATCCTTTAGAGAACACATCCTTTAGAGGACACAGCCATTAGAGGACACATCCTTTAGAGAACACAGCCATTAGAGAACACATCCTTTAGAGGACACAGCCATTAGAGGACACATCCTTTAGAGGACACATCCTTAAGAGGACACATCCTTCAGAGAACACAGCCATTAGAGGACACAGCCATTAGAGGAGACAGCCATTAGAGAACACATCCTTTAGAGGACACAGCCCTTAGAGGACACATCCTTTAGAGTACGCAGCCTTTAGAGGACACATCCTCTAGAGGAAATATCCTTTAGAGAACACAGCCATTAGAGGACACAGCCATTAGAGGACACAGCCTTTAGAGAACACATCCTTTAGAGGACGCAGCCCTTAGAGGACACATCCTTTAGAGAACGCAGCCATTAGAGGACACATCCTTTAGAGGACACATCCATAAGAGGACACAGCCTTTAGAGGACACATCGATTAGAGGACACAGCCTTTAGAGGACACAGCCATTAGAGGACAGAGCCTTTAGAGAACACATCCTTTAGAGAACACATCCTTTAGAGGACACAGCCATTAGAGGACACATCCTTTAGAGAACACATCCTTTAGAGAACACATCCTTTAGAGAACACAGCCATTAGAGGACACATCCTTTAGAGAACACATCCTTTAGAGGACACAGCCATTAGAGGACACAGCCTTTAGAGGACACATCCTTTAGAGGACACAGCCTTTAGAGAACACAGCCATTAGAGGACACAACCATTGGAGGACACAGCCATCAGAGGACACATCCTTTAGAGGACACAGCCCTTAGAGGACACATCCTCTAGAGGACGCAGCCTTCAGAGGACACATCCTTTAGAGGACACAGCCATTAGAGGACACATCCTTTAGAGGACACAGCCATTAGAGGACACAGCCTTTAGAGGACACATCCTTTAGAGGACACAACCTTTAGAGGACGCAGCCTTTAGAGGACACATCCATTTGAGGACACATCCTTTAGAGGACACATCCTTTAGAGGACACATCCATTGGAGGACACAGCCTTTAGAGGACACATCCATTAGAGGCCACATCCGTTGGAGGACATAGCCTTTAGAGGATACATCCTTTAGAGGACACATCCTTTAGAGAACACATCCATTGGAGGACACATCCTTTAGAGAACACATCCATTGGAGGACACAGCCTTTAGAGGACACATCCTTTAGAGAACACATCCTTTAGAGAACACATCCATTGGAGGACACAGCCTTTAGAGGACACATCCTTTAGAGAACACAGCCATTAGAGGACACAGCCATTAGAGGACACAGCCATTAGAGAACACATCCTTTAGAGGACGCAGCCCTTAGAGGACACATCCTTTAGAGAACGCAGCCTTTAGAGGACACATCCTTTAGAGGACACATCCATAAGAGGACACAGCCTTTAGAGGACACATCGATTAGAGGAGACAGCCTTTAGAGGACAAATCAATTAGAGGACACAGCCTTTAGAGGACACATCCATTAGAGGACATATACTTTAGAGGACATATCCTCTATAGGAAACATCCTTTAGAGGACACAGGCATAACAGGACACAGCCATTAGAGGACACAGCCTTTAGAGAACACATCCTTTAGAGGACACAGCCATTAGAGGACACAGCCTTTAGAGGACACATCCTTTAGAGGACACATCCTTTAGAGAACACAGCCATTAGAGGACACATCCTTTAGAGGACACAGCCATTAGAGGACACATCCTTTAGAGGACACATCCTTTAGAGGACACATCCTTTAGAGAACACATCCATTGGAGGACACAGCCTTTAGAGGACACAGCCATTAGAGGACACAGCCATTAGACGACACATCCTTTAGAGGACACATCCTCTAGAGGAAACATCCTTTAGAGAACACATCCTTTAGAGTACACAGCCTTTGGAGGACACAGCCTTTAGAGGACACAGCCTTTAGAGGACACATCCTTTAAAGGACACATCCTGTGGAGGATACAGTCTTTAGAGGACACAGCCTTTCGAGGACACAGCCTTCAGAGGACACATCCTTTAGAGGACACAGCCTTCCGAGGACACATCCTTTACAGGACACAGCCTTTCGAGGACACAGCCTTTTGAGGGAGCAGTGTAGCATTATACATGGGTTTCTTCATTTAGCATGACACCTGTATCTCACAGGGGACTTTCACACCCAGTAGGACGTCGGTGTAAAACTGACATTACAACGAAGCCTATGCTGATGCTGTCTTAGCTAGTCTTATACCTTTAATTTTGGTTGTCGGTAGAGTCAACTCTCTTATTATGTAGAACTAACATTTGAGCTAGACTATGTTTAAACCCCGACAGCGCTGATGTTTCCTGTTTCTGTTGTTCAGTCTTAATGTTTATCACCAAAAAACTCATCCATGGATGCCAGGTCACCGTATCAGGAACTGGTGTTCTTCTTAATCTTCATGGCATTTAACAACGGCCACAGCACTTTCAATACTCCCTTTCCTTTCCCCTCTGACCCTCGCTGTAACCTTCAACCAGTCATCACCTTGTGTGTACCTACTTGCATGAAACTAATGATGGTGCACCTAATGAAGTGGTCATGTGTGTCTCACCACAGCTGCTGACGTTCATGTCCTGCAGCGGGATCCTCATGATGTCATCAGAACAGTATAACTGCTGGCTGCTAAGCCCTGCCTCCCCTCTCTGTTGCCATATTTGCAGCCAGCGAATCTTACAGCCACAGGTGAACGTCACATCCTCCAGGTGACTGCAGAGAGAAAGAAACAGGTAATCAGTTGATCCCAGAGAGAATCAGAGTGAGCAGCTGATTACAGACAGAAAGATAGTAAGTCATGGTGAAGGTCAAATTAATTAGCAGCAATTAATTGGCTGACAGTTTGCTTTGAGCTCATTCTGCAGCATAGGCAGCAGTATCTGATTCTACTGACAGTCTAATTCAAGCAGATTCAGCACCCTGGACAGCGGCATGTGACTCTGGTGACGGGTAAATTCAGCAGATTTAGCACAGATAAGGAAATTTCCAATATTCCTTATATATCTAATGATTCATAGATTTCTGTTAAGCTAATTCAAAGTCCCAGGTCACACTGTATGGTCAGGAGTGGAGACTCTAGGCATCTCTCTTCTTCTCTTCCTGGGTTGATAGTCTAAACTCACATTCTTGAGTTAGATAAAATGCTGTTTGTTCCTATAGTCAAGGATTGTTTCCTCACAGCCTGTCTGTTTGTGAACTTTAGACAGAGACAGTCTGGCTCCAGTATGTCAGAGTCTGTGGATCATATCTTGAGTTATGATCAAGATTAAGGTTTACCAAAGGTATAAGAGTGTGAACTACTTTGGGCTTCGTGGGAAATCTGGCTTCAACCTCTCACTGTGTTGATGTCACTGTTTCTCCTCAGCCGAGACTTGTAAACAGCTCAACTTAAGTCATCTTGTCTCTCGTGTCTTTCTCTCACCACAGTTTTTGGAGTATTTATGAAATATTTCTTTATCAGATTGGCGTCACGGACAGGATCTCAACAGAACAAAGACTGGTAAGTGTGCAAAATTTTTATCCTTTGCCTTTACCATGTCTGAGTCTGACAAGATCAAAAGAACAGTCTATAATTTGGCTATACCCAATTAAAGCTAAATGTAGATAAACTTCTAAAAAATTGGTGTTAAATTCAAAGTGCAATTTTGATACTTTGACAATTTTCCACAAATTTTGTTAATGCTATGCGTTTATGGTAATTCTCCAAATTCTGGATTAGGCAAAATTGAAATTCTGCTTAATCCAGTATTACAGATATTTAAATTAATTTAAATACTCTGATTGGGAACTGGATTGTAGTTTGAGTTGGATGTGTTTGGGAGAAATTCTGGGGCAGACCCTAGGGTGATCTGGCCTCGGCCAAAGAGAATTATTCTGTGAGCTTTCACCGTGGGAACGGTTTCTGGAAGAATTTTAAAAGTAATTTGTCTGTGATAAGCAAGATCAGATAATTTGTCTTTGGTCCGGCGGGAAGTAAGACTCAAAGTCAGGGACTTAGAGCGATCAAGTTTGTGCAGTTTGTCAGCTATTGATTGATGGCTGCTCATGGTAGATCCATGGTAATCCCAACACAACAACTGAACAATAAACTCAATATATATAGTTTATTGAATGATAATAATATTCTGTAAGAGAGAAGATACCTTTGAGACTTTGATGCTGTTGCTAAGTTTACTATGTACATTATGATGTTTCTGATGTTTCTTAATGATCTGATTCTGCTTGCTGTTCAATGTTTTTATTGTTAATTGTGTATTACTGTCTTTTGATAGACTGAAACAAAATGTGTAATGAACAGTCCAAAACAGGGGTAAAGATAAATCTGAAATATCAGTACAAAAGCCACAAAGATTAGACTGGTAATAATTAGACCTACTACAGCACATAGTGAACCCGTTTCTGCAATTTTCCGTCCTGATGTTTGGACCAAACACTGCTGCAGGAGAATTTGTTAGATTTAAAGTCTGGTATTATGTCTTTCCTTTTACTTCTTTAGTGAGTGAGTGAATGGACAAAGATACTAACAACTTCAAGAGTGAATGGCCTTACAGTGGTTTGCTTGAGACAGAGAAACTGCTAAGGTAAATCCACATGTGCACAATCCAGTGTGGGACTTGGGATGCACTGAATGTTTGAAAGCATGGTTGGATTTCTGAATGGGCAGTGTATGCAGAAGAATGAACAGTCAGATTTTTCTACTGAAAATCTGGTATGAGCTAATTCAGCGCCATGGACAGCAGTGTCTGCATTAATACACAAATCCACCGTTTTTTGTATTTAGAGCAGCAGCAGTTCAAGTGATCAACAAAAAGCAGCAAAAACAATAAATAAATAAATAAATAAATAAATATTCTTGATTATGTACCATCTCTCTCATACAGTTATCTACAAAGGGCTTATTGACCTGTATTAAAACTTGTTTCTGATTTATGTATCCTATGATCCTATTTAAATGGAACATGTAAGTTAAAACCCCTTTTGAAAACAAATTACCAACATGTTCTTATCAAAATTTATACTGGTATAACCCTTACACCATATTTCTGTGCACCTAGTTCTCATGTTGGTGTGTTGAACAACCTCGCCGGTGAGCTGTAACCATGATAGGATAGGATAGGACCGGCTAAGACAAAGAGCAAACGTTAGATAAAAACAGAGTTTGAAGTTTGATGTTCCTGTGTGTTTCTGAGGTCAGTCACTAAAATGAAGAAAATATGCAGTAGTCTGCATGTTTATCAAATTTTAAAAAAGTCAAAATGTTTACTGACAACTGGAAGAGTCCAGGACATTTACATAAATGTGGTGCAGTTATGTTTCATCATTAGACTTACAGTTCAAAGAGCTGCAGGGGTTCGAAGATCCGCCAGGACAGCGAGCTGATCGGGTTCTTCGACAGATTTCTGACAAACAGAAAAACAAAGAGACTGTGGTAGGAAATAGAAAGGAAACATACTGGTAATTATAAAATGATAACGTTGTTGATCTATTAATAGAGAGGAAACAAGAGTGAAGAACCAGTGGTGTCAACACAGAGTCATCAGAAAGTGTTCATATTCATATTATCAAACTTCTACATATGAAGAGTCTTTCGTATAATTGTGTTAAAAAAAAAAAAGCCACTCTGAAAGAGGCATTCAGAGGAAATCTGATCACCTAATAACGATCAATAACCTGATTGTTGGTGTTTGAAAACTCACATGTAGCGGAGGTGGAGGTTCTTGGAGAAAACGCGATCGTCTATCGTCTGTACATTACTCCTGGTTATCGTCCTGGAACAGAAAGATACCGGTGAGAAAGTTGCTCCTTATGTAAAGACAAACTCCCACCATCTTCCACGATTATACCCCAGGTAAGACATCACGCCATAGCCACGATTATACCCGAGGTCTGACGTCACGCCATAACCACGATTATACCCGAGGTCTGACATCACGCCATAACCACGATTATACCCCAGGTCTGACATCACGCCATAACCACGATTATACCCCAGGTCTGACATCACGCCATAACCACGATTATACCCCAGGTCTGACATCACGCCATAACCACTATTATACCTCAGGTCTGACATCACGCCATAACCACGATTATACCCCAGGTCTGACATCACGCCACAACCACGATTATACCCCAGGTCTGACATCACGCCACAACCACGATTATACCCGAGGTCTGACATCACGCCACAACCACGATTATACCCCAGGTCTGACATCACGCCACAACCACGATTATACCCGAGGTCTGACATCACGCCATAACCACGATTATACCCGAGGTCTGACATCACGCCATAACCACGATTATACCCGAGGTCTGACATCACGCCATAACCACGATTATACCCGAGGTCAGACATCACGCCATAACCACGATTATACCCCAGGTCTGACATCACGCCATAACCACGATTATACCCCTGGTCAGACATCACGCCATAACCACGATTATACCCCAGGTCTGACATCACGCCATAACCACGATTATACCCGAGGTCTGACATCACGCCATAGCCACGATTATACCCCAGGTCTGACGTCACGCCATAACCATGATTATACCCCAGGTCTGACGTCACGCCATAACCACGATCATACCCCAGGTTTGACATCACGCCATAACCACGATTATACCCGAGGTCTGACATCACGCCATAACCACGATTATACCCAAGGTCTGACATCATTCCATAACCACGACTGTACCTGAGGTCAGACATATTGTCAAAATTGCAAATGTATCTGTTTTCTATATGTAAGATGCATGTTTTGCATCTGTGCTTTAGAGGTTTCTGTGAAGTGTTTGTTACATGTTTGTTACATGTTCTCTCCCTGTGTCTTTGAGGTTTCTGTGGAGTGTTTGTTACATGTTTGTTACATGTTTGTTACATGTTTGTTACATGTTCTCTCCCTGTGTCTTTGAGGTTTCTGTGATTTGTTTGTTACATGTTTGTTACATGTTTGTTACATGTTTTTGCCATCTGTTTTTGTGGTTTCTGTTAAATACATGTGAGGTTTTTCTGGTACTTACAGTCTTTGCAGCCCCGTGTACAGCTCCATGTCCATTTCTCGTAACATCTGCAGACCTGTCCAGTTCTCGATGTATCTGAATTCATGAGCACATGTTGGAATCAATCTATTAGTGATCAATAATTGCTCAGTTACAGTGATTGTGTTAGAAATCACCCAGTCATTCTTCTGTCTGGTTTGCCTTACTTCCCTAACCCTGACTCTGATCCATGCATGACAGAAATGTGGTTCAGAAAGCCTGCTTCAGACTGGGAGTGTGACACGTGCGTTTCGACTCACTTGGATTTTCAGGTTGACTGCATGTTAACAAGTCAGGGCTTTCAGACTGCTAGCGTCTCGCACGCCTAGGGTGGCTCAGGCGCTTAGAGTTTAGAGATTCAAAATCTCGCTTATTTTTTTCCGTGAACAGCATGCGGCTATGGACCACTTCAAAGAGGAAAATGATAAATGGAGAGCCATATTTACATTGTTCTAACACATATACACATAGAATATGTTTACACTGTGTTTCTTGATAACCATGAGGAAGGCCACAAGCTTAAATGCACTTGTTCAATAAAGTTGTTCTCTTAAGATCTACTATCTGCGAGAGTTTCTGTCTCCAGACTAGTAGAATATGTCACAGGAAAGTTAAACACACTAAGTGCTTTTGTGGTTTGTGCTTTTCAAATTAAAAGCTCGGTTTAGTATTTCTTTAGAGAAACTCCTTTCACTTGTACAGAATGCTTTTGTTTTGAAAGGTTCCCGACACACTTCCTCTATACACTGAATCAAGTAGCTTTTAGGGGGTTTATTCAGGTAAAAGTTATGAAGGACAGAGCTTTGAGAGCAGGGAGATGCAGCACACACAGCAAACTCACGCCCTGCGTGAAAGCCGCACTGACAGGAGCAGGAGCAGACACGCGTGGCACATGCAAGCAGAAAAACACGCTCCCGGTCTGAAATTGGCCAACTATGGGGTGGGTTGGTGGGGATGGGGGTGTCCCAGTATGCATCACCTCACACCATCAGCATACAATGACGTTAATGTGTGGATAATGGCTGATAATGGGTAATAATGGATGATAACGTTATTGATGAAGTTATTGATCATATAAACTTGGTGAGGGATGGCAGTGAAGGTGACCTCAGAGTCTGACCTATTTTTACATCAGTATTCACTTTATTTGACATAAAATTTACCCCTGATTTTCATTCCATAATTACAGTCCAATACTAAAAAATAACATTTTTTGCTCTAAATATTTTTAAATGATGCAATTCCAGTTATTTAAACATCTACAGGACATGTTTATCGATGTTTTATATGAAAAATATATATGAAGCATTTTTGTTAAGACTCTGGCAGTGAAGTTTTAATTAATCAAAATTCATGTTTGATTTCTTTCTTTCTTTTATTTATTTATTTATTTTATTTTATTTTATTTTTTAAATATCTTTTAACAGAATCACTGGAAACCACTAGGGATTTCAGTCTGGCATTTTTAAACTGTCTAGTCCTGATCTGGTATGATTCATTCAAAACATCCCGTCACTATAAAACACACTGCAATGATAATAATTATATTAATAATAATAATATAAAAAGAATGCTCAGAATAATCAGAAGAACCCTATGCCCTACGTACAGAAAAGTTTTGTACATGGATTCATGGATGTACTAAGATTGAATATTTGATTTAAAAGCATATAAATAAATATGAATAGATACTGTATGAAAATGTGTGAGTGTGGAAATACTGTTAGTTTTTACCTGTGCGATCTAGTCCATAAAACTTGAGACAACAACACTAAGAGTGCTGAAAGAAGAGCTCACTGAAAGATGTGCTGTTCACAAGTTCTTGGACTGAGAGAGGACAAATAAATACACACTGAACCTCCAAGTCTGATTAGGAACCAGACCAGGAGCGTCCTGACTGAGGAGACTAGTGCTATAGTCCTCTTAGCTGGTTTAAGTCATGAGAGAAACGAAGGTCTAATAAAAAAAAGTTTTTCTACTAAAGGACCGACCTTTTAACCCTAACCCTTCTCTACTAAAGGACCGACCTTTTAACCCTAACCCTTCTCTACTAAAGGACCCACCTTTTAACCCTAACCCTTCTCTACTAAAGGACCCACCTTTTAACCCTAACCCTTCTCTACTAAAGGACCCACCTTTTAACCCTAACCCATGGACTGAAAGACAGACAGAATTGAAGATCAGAAGTTTCAGTGTGCGCCCCCACTACCATGAGGGCTGTCTTAGAAAAGTAAGGACCCCAAGCATGGACCAGGGACCTGCATCTGTTAATTTAAAACCAGTCACTGAGAGATAACCAAATGTTCTCTCTGTTCAGAGTACGACGAACCAGAACGGTAAATCTAAAATCCCAAAACACCAGCTCTTCATCAGAACTCAGACTCCCTAAACCTAACATCTGAACATGCCTCTAGTCCGGGTCTCAGACTTCTTCATCCTGATATCTGAATGTGTCTCTAGTCCAGGTCTCAGAGTCCTTCATCCTAATACCTGAGCTTGGCTCTAGTCCAGTTCTAGTAAGTCGTCCACCAGTCTGTCTTTTGGGACTTCCTGTGCTATCATTAGATTGAAGTGAAGACATGTGAGACTTTATGGGGGTCTTGTATCGTGTTTTTGGCCAGGGGTCCTCCTCGGGGACTTTATGAATGATTTAAGTCTATCTTTTCAGTCTTGGACCCGGATTTACACACTAAATCCTGGTCTGGAATATGAAGTTTCTGACATTTAGCTCACCTCTCTAGCCTTTCTGGGGCACGTGAGCCCCTTTGCCCTGTAGTAAAGCACCTGTTCACGCACACACAGAGGAGTGACTCACATGGAGGAGATGTTCTGGACCAGCTCCTCGATGCTGCCGTTGCTGTTGGCCGAGCTGAACAGGGGGAAGATGGAGCTGCTGTCTGACCGGTTACAGAAGATCTCTGCGGGGGAGCACGAGCAGGATGGCGGGCAATCCAGCACGGAGCTCTGGGAGATGTGGAAACACAGGCTGCTGAGCACGAGCACGAGCCGAACGAGGCTGCCCACAGTCGGGCAGCGGGGAGGGGAGAGAAGCACGGAGAAGCCCTCCATACTGTCACGACTCCAACTTAGCCAGCTGTACCCAAATCCCTCACAGCCTCCCAGTAAAGTCCTCTGTGCACACACGTGAGAGTGCGAAGGCTGCTCTCACCTTTCCCTCCAAACACACATATCACTAGTCACTGCACGCGTGCACTGATGATTCCAGTCACGGATCTCCCGCTCCTCTGCAGAGGAAAAAAAAGGAAAAAATCCAGAAAATAATCCACGAGAGACACGAGAAGAGATGAGTGTGTGCAGTCAGAGTCTCCGTCTGTATCGTTTAACATCTTCTTCATCATCATCATCCTCCTCTTCACCGTCCCCTTCATCCCTCCATCTCTACATCATCTCTACCCGTCTGACTCTTCTGAGAGAGATGAAGCTGAAGAGAGAGGGAGAGAGGGAGGACGAGGGAGAGGGAGAGAGGGAGGACGAGGGAGAGGGAGAGAGGGAGGACAAGGGAGAGGGAGAGGGGGAGGACGAGGGAGAGGGAGAGAGGGAGGACAAGGGAGAGGGAGAGAGGTTGGTTGAGAGAAAGAGAAGGAATAGTGGAGAGAGAGAGAGAGGATGGTGGGGAGAGAGATAGAAAATGGTGGAGAGAGAGTGAGAGACGTTAGAGAGAGAGGAAAGAAATACTGAGATCTGAGCTTCAGCCCCCCCTACAGGTCAGAGATCAAATGACCACATTTTTGACTTTTTTCTGTTTTCTACATTAAACTCAGAGAGCTGTCTACAGCAGTGCTTCTCAATGAGTAGGTGAGGGCCCTCCCAGGGGTCACAGAGCTGTTTATATGGGTCAAGAATTTTTCCTGAAAAAAAAATAAATAAAAAAAAATAAAATCTCTGATGTATGGAAGCCCTGAGAGGGCAAATAGCCATGACTGTTTTGTCTTATGAGAATGTTGGATGATGTCTTTACCTCAGACTAAAACTGCTGCGTGTCTCTGTAAAAAACAATCAAAATGCCCTCTGGTAGACTTTTTTGTTCCATCCTTTAACAGTATTGGAGTTAATATGTTACTAAGCATTATGCTACAGTAACTGTTGTGTTTTATGGTATTAGTAGTGTAATGAGTTGCTAAGCATCACGCTACAGTAACTCTGTTCCTTTGTATCAGGACTAGTAGTGCAATGATGAACAGTGACAGATAATTTAAATCTCTCTGTTGGAAGACATCCTGATGATGTAACAGCAATGTAAGCACAGAGGCATCCTGGCAGACAGCATAGTCCTGCTGAAACGACACACAAAGCTATCTAAACTCGGTAACTCTGGTAAAACTCAAGTTATCTCAGACCAAGAAGGAGCCTCTCCATCCAAACAACCAAGGCTTGATGTTAAATCACCAAGGAATCACTAAACAGACTGATGGAGAGGAATGTTGATAAAAAACTTCTAATATCTATATCTGGGTACGTCCATGAAGCTGGAGCAATAAAACTTCATGATTTTTTTGGGGCCCAGTGATCACTTGAGCGGCATGCATACGGCCCATGGTCAGGTTAATCTGGCGATAGCGTTCTCTCTCTGATGTCTCACCTGCAGGTTGTCAGACATGATGGGGGTGGAGTCTGAGTCTGCTAAGTTTGCTAAGCTTGGTGAATCCAGAAGACTTTCTAAGATGTTAGAGAACAGCTTCTGTTTAACACGGCCACTAAAGACACGACTCACATACAGCTTCCTTTACCACCTTTATTAACATGCTCTCTGTGCTGAATACATCTAAAAAATAAAAGAAATAAAATAAAATTACATTAAAAACTAAAATGAAATAAATGAAAAGGATAAAAAATTGAGTGAATTGTGTTTGAGTGTTCATCCCCTTGTTAATGTCGGTCTGTTAACCCCACCCTCTTTCCTTTGTTAATAATTTGTTCTGATTGGCTGACAGGATTGGCCTTGCCCCCACAGATGGCTGTGATGGTGGTCTCTGACCATAGTACATTATTGATGAGTGATTGACTGATGACAGAGAGTTAATGTACCCAGCATGACTGCTGCTAAAGTCCACAAAAACAGGAGGCTGACTGCCATGTCCTTCTCATGGTTTAAAGAAACAAATATCATTGGCTCCTGTCAGTCCCTCAGCAGATCTTTTTAAAGACATTTGTAACCCAGCTAGGTACTTTCACTTCAGTATGTGTTCAGGTCAGCAGCAACGTGGACACAAACACAACATACAATTAAATGTTCTAAAGATGTAAAGATGAGGTCCAAACATACCCAAAGACTTAATGAGTCCACATCCTACGCATCCTCTATTGTTGGTTTCACTGAATATAACAGAGATTTCTGAATCCAACTCACGTATTTAAGATTCAAGAATCATTTCTTAGAGTTCCTCCTGGTGTATCTAGTCCTCCTGTGTCTCTGTGGTGTCCTCTGAGCCCTCAATGATGAACGTAGAGTCCTCCTGTGTCTCTGCGGTGTCCTCTGAGCCCTCAATGATGAACGTAGAGTCCTCCTGTGTCTCTGCGGTGTCCTCTGAGCCCTCAATGATGAACGTAGAGTCCTCCTGTGTCTCTGCGGTGTCCTCTGAGCCCTCAATGATGAACGCAGAGTCCCTCTGTGTCTCTGCGGTGTCCTCTGAGCTCTTCATGTTAGAGTCAAACACTCTGTGGTCGTCTATAATGGGACATCATCTTTTATTAATAAGCATTGTGTTTTTTTTATGACCACATTAATGAAGATGAGTAAGAACTAAGCATCTCTCTTTGTTCTGCTCTTTGTCTTTTTTTAACAAATCAATTAAAGTGAGCATAATTGATCCAAAATGAGCATGTAAATATCGATCAATAATCATGTGTACATTTTTCATCGTATTTTAGAAAATTTGTCGTTAGTGTCATTTGTCATATATATATATATATATATTTTTCATTGATTTTCTTTTGCCAGCAGTTCATGTTAAAGTCAATAATTACACACATTTTCCTGTAAAATGTAGTTAGTGTAAAATAGGAGTAGAAAAAAAAAACACGAATAAGGGTAACATGGCTTGCAAATCTTCAAGTAGTAATAAAGTGCCCGTAACCCTAGGGTTAGGGTTAGGGTTACCCCTAACCCTTAAGGTGTTTATTATGCATGTTATTTATGGCCCATTAGTAAATAAAATAGCATGGAAAAGTCCTTTAGAGGACCCCTGGCTCCAACATCCAGGTCCATACCCCTCCAAAAGCCCCCAGATATCTTCATATCAGTCTAATGATCCCTCTAGACAGATGGGAACAATGAACTGGTGGATCAGTGTGTGTCAAAATGGATAAATAAAGCCAAATGTGTCCAAAGAATAGATACACTCTCCTCCAGGCTCATTCCATTATTTTTGCTGTAGACGAAAAACATTTGGGTTTGATATCAAAAGATGAATATAAGACAAGAGATCAACATTTCAGCTTTGACTTCCAGGTGTTTATGTCTGGGTCTGATACACAACTTAGAGGGTAACACTCTTTGTTTAAAACCACCCATTTTTCATGTGAGTAAAAGTATTGGAACATGTGACTGACATGTGTGTTTTGTGTTTTTACGTTGATTATTTACACAATAGATAGCGCTGAATGTCTACGTTCAGTGTCAGGGTTTTGCCTTTGGAGACTACATTTATAGGTAGAGGTGAAACCACCATGAAAACCAGAGCGCTGTCTGTGGGTGAAAAACAAGTGATTGTGAAGCTGAGAGAAGATGGAAAATCAATCAGAGACCAGAGATTTTTTGAAACTGTGGGGGAGGGTTTTGCCTGATCCATGACTTTTACAAATAAAAAATCATTGGAGTCCCTTAACTAAGAATTGAACATGGACATTCCAAAGCTGTCAAAATAATATAAAGAGTTTAAATGTCTATATTCTGAAAACTAAAAGAAAATGACATTTTTTTAGTTCTGTTAAATTAAATAACTTGGACACAGAATACAAACACTAAAAACAATTCTTTTAAAATGAAAATGGTATTTTTTATGCTTTTACTTTGCCTCCCTCCTCTCAAACATACAAAAACCCTTTAAGATCATACTAATGACAACGGCCTGGGGATATGATTTGAATGAAAGACTCCTATAGTGGTAGTGGCCACAGGTTAGCCTCAGCCTATAAAAGTTACTCATGATAACTTACAAACATTTATCACTCATGTATTCAACAAGTTCTCTTTAGTTCGTTCATGCTTGTTGCCAGACCGACCCACACTCACGGACGGACACACAAACTGTCTCTCCTCTAGTCTGTCACACACACACACACACACACACCCCCAACTGCTCCTGACAGGAGCCTGACAGTCCGTCCCTGTTGTTTTTATCCCGGAGTTTTTGCAACAACAAGTTATTTTTAGATCGCTAGAGTCTCATCTCCATCAGGACACACGGTTGATGATAGGGTTAGGGCTAACCCTAACTCTAACCCCGACCTACAGAGGTCAGGAGTGAAGGCGTCACCATCTACTGTTAGTGACATCATCAACGACCTCCAGAGGTCAGGAGTGAAGGCGTCACCATCTACTGTTAGTGACATCATCAACGACCTCCAGAGGTCAGGAGTGAAGGCGTCACCATCTACTGTTAGTGACATCATCAACGACCTCCAGAGGTCAGGAGTGAAGGTATCACCATCTACTGTTAGTGACATCATCAATGACCTCCAGAGGTCAGGAGTGAAGGTATCACCATCTACTGTTAGTGACATCATCAACGACCTCCAGAGGACAGGAGTGAAGGTATCACCATCAAGTTCTTTTGTTTCATCATAGGAGAAGACCTGCTGGAGGTGATGACAGTCTCCAGAAGAGGAGACTCCCCCTGAGCTGCAGGTCTGTCGTCACCCTGCTGGCTTAGAAGGGAGACCTGCAGCAAATAAAGAACTGGAGGTCCGTGTCTTTGGTCTGTGTCTCCAAAGCTCCAGCCCTCAGACTGAGATGTAATGGTGTCCATCATCCACCCTGACCAGACCTACTGTGTGCCTAGCAGGCTCATAAGTGACACTGTCACTTTAATTCATGATGTTTTGGCTTTTTCCAGTGAATTGGGCACAGAACTTGGTCTTATTATAGACCAAGAAAAGGCTTCTGACCGGGTTGAATCAGCCGTGTTCTGAAGATTAATGGCAGGCTGAGTGCACCCTCTGATATTAAGAGGGGGGTAAGGAAGTCCTTAGAAGAAATGTGTTCTGTGTAGCGTGGCGGATGATGACCTAGTGTTTATAAATATGCTGGCGATGTAAGTAAGGAGACTGAATCCCTCATCTATTTATTTATTTCATTTATTCAATATGTGACTTTATAATAAGTATGTGGCCAAGATGAATGTGTACATTGTGCTAGAATGTAAAATAAAGTTGTGTTTAGAAATCAATCCTTGTCTCTCTTTCTGCCCCCCGGCCCCCCTCTACCCCTCTCTCTCCTGTGTCTCTCTGTCTTATCTCGCTGTCTTATCACGGAGCTTTGGCTCAAACTAACATCTTTACGTCTCATTATTTCTTCTCTATCAGGAGCCAGGAGGGCGGAGCCGTCCATTTAGAGACACTCTCTCTGTTTGCCCGTGGCGGTAAAAGCCATCAGTCCTTAACGGCGTGTTTTTATGGACCAGACCACCAACCACAGATCTTTGTGGCTAAATATCACGTCCATTTTCTCCTCTTTGTTTCTCCTTCCTCCTTATCATCCTCTTCATCACCAGATCTCCTAATGGCTCTCTCCTCTTCCTCACAGATCGCTCATCCATCCTGATTTCTGTTCTGCACAGGCCGTCTCACTTTTCTCTCCATCCTTCACCTTCACCAAAAGGCCATCAGATCCTGATGGCTATGTCCCAAACCAGATTAAACCGGATCTCAGGTCCACCATGTTTGACCCCAAAACATCCCTCTGTCTCTAAACAGACCTTTAAAGGTCCAGAGTGAGCTAAAGGACCTGGACTAACCCTGACCCTGGTTAGAGGCCAGTACTAGACAGAGATGATTAAAATCTTCACAGAGGAAGTCAGAGACCACGTCACGGCTCTGGCTGCACGGTTACGGTAGTTTTGACCATCTTTTTTGGTAATTTTTTATTTGATGAATTTATTTTTTTGAATGTATTTGATAAGACCCTGAAACCATCATCAACCTGAAGTAAACCACCAGTTTCACAGATCTAGTCTTTATCCCCACATGTGATCCTGTAATTGTTCCATAAAGTCTGATGGTCCAGGTTTACTATAAAAACATGATCAGCAGAAAGACCAGATTATTTTTTTATCAGAGGATGAATCCAAATGTCACATCCAGGAAAAATGGTACAGTCCACAAAGAGACGGCCACGTAGGACCTTTCCAAAACACAAGTCTGATTAGTATTCTCTGATATTTAAGTTGTGAAATAACAAGTTTGATCTTTTTTAAAGCATGATTGATTTACATGTTTGAACCATGTTTAACCAAAGTTACATCCCTTTTCATGCTTTTGAATCCTAAAAGCCAAGTCTGGTTTTATTTAAAGACCCCAGCGAGTCACCACAGTCCTGTTTAGAAGTCATCCTCTCTGAGAAGGAGTCTAAACACCTGAACATATAGACGTGCTTCGTCATTCCCCTCTGTAGCAACAGGATGTTTATGCAGGGAGCCGTTCCTAGTTAGGAATTAAATGCTTACTCTAATTTATTGAAGATGAACTCTGTTTCTTTACAAATCCAGGTGATTATACACTAATTTATAGAGGTCTACTCATAAATATTTTGTTCCATTTTTACCAAGTCTGTTCTGCTAGAGAGAGATTCAAGATTCAAGATTCGATAATTTATTGTCATTGTCATGGAAGACAACGAAATATCGTTTAGAGCATCCAAACATTGTACGGTTTTAATGTAAAGTGCAAACAGTCCCAGAGCTCCGGGCTGCTGCGTCTGTGTGCGCTGCCATCTTTGCTGATTTTACAGACTGCACCTTTAAAAGCAGAGCACAGAACCACAGTAAAAGACGTTCTTGGTGTTAGACATGTATTCCTTTCCTGACAGAGTTTGATCTAACAACTGATAGTAAACAGCTGACCGCAGAGGGTTTAAAACTACTACCTAATATTTAAGCTGCTCTGATTGGTCCATAATAACGGCGGCAGGCATAACGTTTATCCTGAAAGCTTCTGTCCTTTCCAAAAAACATAGACAGGTGCGAAATATATCCCATGATGCTGTGGAAATGTGAGCGAACGGAAAAGCCTCATTTAGAACGTTCATATAGAAACATCCACAGACCGCTGAATCATTAAAAAACATCCTCTTTTCCTCAAACTGCCCCGTCAGCCAGGGTCGCATTAAAACTGCTCATCTTAAAAAACTCAACGCCATAAGAAAGCTGCTTTCATTTTCAGCCATTAACGTCTCCACTTTCTCTATCATGTTAAATATATTAAAGAGCATTTTCTGTCCCATTCCAGGGCCTGTTTTTTCCATCATTTCACAGAAGTGCAGAGAAAGGCGTAAACCAATCCCAACAACCTGATTACCTGTGGTCACGATGTCTTCCAGCTCGTCAATACAAACATTTTATCCTGCATTCATTGATTTTTACAAGACAATATGTTATAAACTGAAACACACAGACTAACACTAATGTGTGGTGTAACATCCCTATCCTCATTCAGCCCTAATGGAAGCTGACCATACAAACCTTTAAAATCCCAATGAGAACTTCAAACTAATGCTTCCAGTTTACTAATGCTCCTCGCCACAAAGCCCCAGGGGGCAGCACACACAAACACAGGGGCCGATGGGGGCCATTAAACGGCATTAGAGCTTCTCTCTGCAGGTTATTCTGACTTCATGTCACCGCAGCAGCATTCTACAGTCACCATGTAAGACTCTAAGTCTGACCACGGCTCACATCACCAACCACAGCTAATGCAGCAATTAACCCGTGAAAATATCAGTGTGTTAAAGGAAGAGTTCAAATCATCAAACATCACTGCATTATAGTTACAATTATTAAAACATCACTGCATTATAGTTACAATTATTAAACATGACTGTTTTATAGTTAGAATCATTAAACATGACTGTTTTATAGTTCTAACCCTTAGAACTGCAAATAAATGGATCCTGGTGCCGTGAAGCGGCTCCGGGATCCATGCACTGGCCATCATGTCCCCCACTCAGGGTTAGGTTAGGGAAACGTAATCAGACCTCTAGGAGGAATGACTAGAATGGCACAGGTCTTAAGTCTGAGTCTGTTGTTTCTTTCTGTATTGGTATACAGTTCCTTAAAGGAAATGGAATGACGGATGTGTTGAAGGAGACAGTGTATAAATTAGGGATAATTTGTGTGCATGTGACTTAAAAGCCTATAAAAGGGGGGAATAAAAGGCAAGATAAGCTATGTGTGGTTTTAAGAAAATATGCAAATGGTCAAATTTAAACTACAGTGATGTCTAAAGATAAAAAAGGGGATTAAAGAATGGTGAAAAAGGTGCCTGATGAGTCACAAAGGCTCCTTAGCATCTTCATTACATTTATTGTCCACATTCAAAAAGTCAGCACAATGATCAAGGTACATGGCATGTGCAATTCCTGTCAGTGTCCACAAGATGGCAGAATGTGCTAGTATGTTGAGATGGGCCAGGCACTTCAGGACAGATCAGGCGCGGCTGTTGCTGGGGGCTCCTAGCCTGAACTCCACTGTCAAAGGAAGGTAAGTATTTGTCGAATTTCAGTTTTTAATTTTCTAAGGAAGAGGAGGAAGTTTTTTCTGCTGAGAAAAATTAATCCTGTATTTTTTGGGGTTTGAAATCTGTGGCATTTGAGTGGTTTGATTTCCTTTTCACCCTAGATAGTGTAGAAATTTCTTTCTTTAGGTTACATTAGGTAGGGTTAGGGTTAGGGTTAGTTAACCCTTATTTTGCCATTTATTAGTTCTGAAAATATATTCTGGATAGTGCCCACTCATTTTCTGCCTTGACCATTCAATACAATACTAGTCTCAAATTCATGCAATTTTTTTTAGATTTGGATTCAAGCATGCAATTTTCCTCACAGTCATGCATTAATGTTGGGTCTGGGTCTGCGCTGTGGCTGAGATTTCACTGCGATTTTTAGAGGGGAAGGTAAGTGGACAAAGGTAGGGGGGAGACTGACTCCAAAGTGCTATAATTTTGTTACATCAGGGAACCAGGTGTTCGTCTGACTCCAAGACCAAGGGCAGGCTCTTTACGCATTGAGGTTTGAATTTGGAGGTTTCACAATGGAAGTAGTAAGTGCTCAGGGTTGGTTCATAATCCCACAGGGAGAAAGAATGTATATATATATATAACACACATGCAATCAACAGAAAGGGTGAGCCTCTCTGTAAGAAGGGCAGGTGTCACTGCTGAATAAGTCCTAAGTGATAGAGGAAATCAGAGGGGCTAGTCCGACTTCTACAATTAATCATGCAAACAAAACGACAAACAAAGAGGTCACGTGACTCCTGAGACCTTCAAGAGTGTTTAAGTCTCAACCCTCCGTCCCTTGTAATTTTTATCTCCGTCTGTCCTTGTTTGTCCTGAAAACGGACATGCAGAAAGGTGCTCATAAAATAATCATTTTCCAACATTTTTTTTTTTTTACTTTCACAGCTTCAAATCTCTTCAACAACTTCAACCATGACCACTAAAAAAAATAAAATAATAAAAAATAAAAAATTCAATGTTACACCCTTTTTATGCCAGTTATTTTACACCATGTCACTGCTATTTTTTATGGTAAAAAACACAAAAACACCATAATTCACATATAAAAGATCTAAAAAAAAAAAAAATCTTTTTTTCAATAAATAGATTTTGGGCCATGCCAATGATGAGTAGTAAAATTGATTTTGATGCATTGAAATTTTTTTTGTAGTGCCAAATGCCATATTTTAGCTACATCCACCCTTGTTTGTCCAAAAATGGACACGAAGAAAGGTGTTAATAAAATACTAGTTTTTCAACTTTTTTTAAACTTTCACCGTGTCAGATCTCTTCAACGACTTCAACCCTGCTGAAAAAAAATAAAAAATAAAAAATTCAATGTTACACACTTTTTATGCCACTTATTGTCCACTATGCCTCTGACTTGGAGTAGTCCACGCTAAACAGATGAATCCATCCGTGCGTAAAGCACGCCAGTTTTACCCTCCTTTTCTCGCGCCTCCTCCTCTACCAAATCTAATGCGAGTGAATGCATTGGTTCATGTTAGGTTTATTTTCTGTACAGGCATAAAGAATCAGTGGATAAATGTCAGATATGAACCACGAACACGCGCTTTTCCACCTCTAACCAAACTGTGACCACAAATATGCCAATTACACGCAGATATAAATGTACTGCATCTTTAAGATATGATATATTCTTACCTATTGATGGAAAGGACCCGTGCATCCTCATGCTTGTAAATCCACTTGCTATGAAGTGAGGGCAAAGTTGAAATTGTCCAAATGTCCCTCTTTTTTAGTCCCAGACTGCAGAATCCACAGGTAACATATCCTAATGTAAACACTTCACTTACAGCATGTCCGCTTGTAAACACAGACGCAGATCCACACCCGATCACACACGTAGGAGCACACACACTTTTCCTTACACATGTAGCCCACTCTCAGACATCCATATCTAGTGGCACCAATCGCTTCATTTAATTCTGATGATGTTTAGCGGGTGAAATAGCGCTCTGAACACTCTGAGTCCATGGAAGGAAAACCATGTCTGCGCTACTGAAAGGGTTAAAATGGTGCGCTGCACTATCCGCTGGATCACTGTTTGATGGTGAACTTTAGATCCCTGGTGATCCACTGACTGCAAAAAAACAGTTGCTATAAGTTTTTTTGGTGCCGTAGACACAGTCAAAAAACCTGTTTTTAATGGAAGTCTATATGTCCGATTTCAGACAAACAAGGATGGATGGAGCTATTTCACGTCATGGGCATTCTTCAGGACACATGGTTTTTATTTATTTTTTTTTTTTTTTGATATGAAGAAAAATAATAAGTTTGGCCAAATTTGATGCCTCAATCTATAAAAATGTGACTATTAACTCAAAAAACGATGATAAAAGTGATGAATGCCCTGAAAACTGACATAGTAGGGACCGAGGGTTAATGAAATTCAATTAGGGTTAGGGTTAGGGATACAGGATGAAAACTACCCAGGCAAGTTTATTTTGGTCAAGAACTCTTCAACAGAGCGGGGCATCAACAGGGCATTGGTGTCTACCCCCCCAAATATGGGAACTGGCTTTCCAATGGTACCAAGCTTGAGTTTGTAAGATGTTCCTGTCAAAAGTTATGGAGTTTTTAAATTCCCCATCTGAAATGAATGAGGACTTGAAATTGGGATAAGTTTGGACCAAGTGTTTGAGGCAAAAACGTACCTGCAGAAGATGTTTAGGAGCACGTTTCAGAGCATTTGGAGTCGATTGGACCCTACTTTGAAGTAAGTTTTTTGAAAAGTTTTGTTAGGGGATTGGACTTGTTGAAATTTTTCCAAGTGTTTTAATTAGCTGGCTAATTAAGAAAAAGTAAGCGGAACTATCCCCAAGTGTTTTAATTAGGGTTAGGGTAGGGGAACTGAGCCCGCACCCTGAAGGGTGCGGGAGGTGCGCGGTCCGTCCCCTGGCCCGCCTCAACTACACGGTCCCAATTTGGTTGGCGGGTGCATTGACGCCTCCTCCTGTAATGCACCTCCTGCCAACTGTCCTCAAATTGCACCATGTTTGTGGTGCTTTGATTTATTGTGGGTTTGCCTTTGTTATTTATACAATAAGTTATGATTTTATTATTTATTAAATGGCTTAATATAATGGTTTTGTGTGTATTTATTTATTGTGGGTTCGCCTTTGTTATTTATTCAATAATTTATGATTTTATTATTTATTAAATGGCTAATATAATGAAATTTGTATATATTTATTTATGAATGTGTTTGATGAAACTTAAATATGTACTGAATTGAAAGGAAATGAAATGAAAATGTGTTTTTAGATAAAGTAAATGAAATTAAAGTGTTTTTATTGTACTTAAATGAAATCAAATTAAACAACGTGTGCCTACGGGCGACGTTTCAACCCGGTCTGGGTCTTCCTCAGGCCTGGCACACGAAAAAACAAGAAAAAAAGGCTGGGTAGCTGGGTCTTTACGCTGGCTGGAGAGATGTTGTCTCGTTGAGAGTCAGAGTAAGATAGAGCTCTGCTCTTCGCCACTCCTGGTTTTATACTCCCCTTAGGTTTCACTTTCCCTTCTAGGTTTCACTTTCTCCCTCAGACTTCGCCACTTTGTCTAGACATGTCCAGTTTTGTTTCTTTTTCAGTTTTTAGCCCTATTATCCTCCTATGAATTGATTTAAAAAAATGTTTCTGATTTTAAGTGTCCTAATAAATCATTTTATGAATTGATTTTTAATAAAATTGATGATTTTAAACTTTTTAACTTCATTAAAATATTTGAATTTGTCTTAATCAAGTGTGTTGTCATTCTTTACTTCCCATATAAATAGAAAAAATTGTTCTTTAATAAAATTGAAAATGTGAATTTTATGGATTAGTTGTACAAATTAATGTTAAGTAAATTGTAATGATTTTAACCTTTTTTACCTAATTAAAAAGTCCCGATTAGTCTCAATCAAACCTATTATTTCCCTTGTACATCCCATATGAATTTAGAAATGTTTGTTTCCCCAAAAAATTGAATTTTTGAATTAGTGTATGTATAAAAATTTGAGGATTTAAGAAAAGTCATGATTTTAACCCTTTTAGGTTAATAAGAGTGTCCAGATTGGCCTCAGATAAATTAATTTCTAAGTTTTTCATGCTTCCCGGGTTAGGGTTAGGGCTAAAAAAAAGGGAGTGGTTAAGTTTAGGGCTAGAGAAAGGGTTAGGGTTAGGGTTAGGATACAGGATGAAAACCACCTGGGGCAAGTTTAGGGTTAGGGTTAGGGTTAGGGTTAGGGTTAGGGTTAGGGATACAGGATGAAAACCACCTGGGGCAAGTTTATTTTGGGCCGTAACCCTCCAACAGAGCGGGGCATCAAGAGGGCATTAGGCTCTACCCACACATTAAGGGGTACGGCCTTTCCAACAGTAGCACTCTTGTTGACCTGTGACCTCCGGAAGTGCTGGAAAGAGAATTTGTGCCAAAGTTTTTGTTGAATAACTTTTGATAGGAGCGGGGCATGAAGAGGGCATTGGTGTCTACCCCCCCAAATATGGGCACTGGCTTTCCACTGGTACCAAGCTCAAGTCTGTAAAGCGTTCCTATGAAAAGTTATGGACTTTTTAAATTCCCCATCTGAAATGAATGGGTTAGGGTTAGGGTTAGGGTTAGGGTTAGGGTTAGGGTTAGGATACAGGATGAAAACCACCTGGGGCAAGTTTATTTTGGGCCGTAACCCTCCAACAGAGCGGGGCATCAAGAGGGCATTAGGCTCTACCCACACATTAAGGGGTACGGCCTTTCCAACAGTAGCACTCTTGTTGACCTGTGACCTCCGGAAGTGCTGGAAAGAGAATTTGTGCCAAAGTTTTTGTTGAATAACTTTTGATAGGAGCGGGGCATGAAGAGGGCATTGGTGTCTACCCCCCCAAATATGGGCACTGGCTTTCCACTGGTACCAAGCTCAAGTCTGTAAAGCGTTCCTATGAAAAGTTATGGACTTTTTAAATTCCCCATCTGAAATGAATGGGGACCTGAAATTGGTCCTAACTTTTGATAGGAGCGGGGCATGAAGAGGGCATTGGTGTCTACCCCCCCAAATATGGGCACTGGCTTTCCAATGGTACCAAGCTCAAGTCTGTAAAGCGTTCCTATGAAAAGTTATGGACTTTTTAAATTCCCCATCTGAAATGAATGGGGAATTGAAATTGGCCGTAACTTTTGATAGGAGCGGGGCATGAAGAGGGCATTGGTGTCTACCCCCCCAAATATGGGCACTGGCTTTCCAATGGTACCAAGATTGAGTCTGTAGGATGTTCCTGTGAAAAGTTGTGGACTTTTTAAATTCCCCATCTGAAATGAATGGGGAGTTGAAATTGGGCTAACTTTGGATGGGAGCGGGGCATGAAGAGGGCATTGGTGTCTACCCCCCCATTTGTGGCCAGGAGATTTCCAATGGTACCAAGATTGAGTTTGTGGGACCTTCCTATGAAAAGTTGTGCATTTAGGCATGCATTTTAGGCGTCTTCTGCGTGACCTTTTGGAGTTAGCAAGGCGGTAGGAGTGTGAAAAACTGTAGCACGATTGTACATGATTCCAGGACGAACATATCGGAATTTGAGCACTGTAGGCCCAAGCACTTTGAAATGATTCCAAAAAAAGGGATGGAGTTTGAAAGCGAGTGTCTTTTTTGTCCCCATTTGTCCCCCTTTGAGTGTAGAGGCCCCAGAATTCAGACAGTAGATGGCCTGGGGCCTCTGATGAAGGATGTGAAAAAAGTAAGTGTCTATCTGTTTTAGAAGCAAAGTTAGGTTTATCCAAAATGCAGCTGACAAATGGGGGTAGGGTCATAGAAGCTAAGAGGATTTGTTTTGGCTGGTGGGTGCGGAGCAAAACTGTTTGTACAAGAGCTAGGAACGTGAGCTTGGGATATGCGGTAGGGGAGCAGGAGACGAGCAGATAGGCATCAGTCCGGTACGGATGGGACCAGTAGTCTCCGAGGGGCGGGCCTTTAAAAAGGGCTTTTCCGAATTTTGATTTGGCTGCAGTTTGTCCAAATCTAGAGCAAATGAGTGGAAAGTTGCCATTTCTGTAGACTTTTGGGTGGAGACGATGTGTGTAAAGTCTGGTATCTGTAGACCCTGTGGAAAGCTACTTAGACATCGGAAGGGCGTATTGAGACGGGACCAAGGGATTGACATAGAGGAGCCTCCAAGACGCATCGTAGTCGAGGATGGTGCGAAAAGTCCAATGAGAGCCAGACTAGTAGAGGTGGAAAGGTAAGCGTTATTAGCATGTTGCAAAGTCTTTATCTCTGCAACGACAGGTCCCAGCGACTTGGGGGTTTTTGCCCCGAATGGAGCAGGCTGCGAGCTTTCCGTAGATATGCGTATTGTGACGGTAGGACACAGGGAAGCAGAGTTCGGCCTAAGAGGCGTCCCATTAGGACCGAATGTGTGGGATTGTGAAAAAATGCCAAAGTGTTTGAGGCAAAAAGGTACCTGCAGAAGATGTTTAGGAGCACGTTTCAGAGCATTTGGAGTGGATTGGACCCTACTTTGAAGTAAGTTTTTTGAAAAGTTTTGTTAGGGGATCGGACTTGTTGAAATTTTCCTAAGTGTTTTAATTAGCTGGCTAATTAAGAAAAAGCAAGCGGAACAATGCCCAAGTGTTTTAATTAGCCAGCTAATTAACAACAAGCAAGTGAGAGACAGATTCCATGTGTTTTAATTAGCCAGCTAATTAAGCTAATTAGCCAGCTAATTAGGCTAATTAGCCAGCTAATTAAGCTAATTAGGGTTAGGGTTAGGGTTAGGGTTAGGGGTTAGGGTTAGGGTTAGGGTTAGGGTTAGGGGTTAGGGGGTAAGGGGTTAGGGTTAGGGTTAGGGTTAGGGTTAGGATACAGGATGAAAACCACCTGGGGCAAGTTTATTTTGGGCCGTAACCCTCCAACAGAGCGGGGCATCAAGAGGGCATTAGGCCGGCCTTTCCAACAGTAGCACTCTTGTTGACCTGTGACCTCCGGAAGTGCTGGAAAGAGAATTTGTGCCAAAGTTTTTGTTGAATAACTTTTGATAGGAGCGGGGCATGAAGAGGGCATTGGTGTCTACCCCCCCAAATATGGGCACTGGCTTTCCACTGGTACCAAGCTCAAGTCTGTAAAGCGTTCCTATGAAAAGTTATGGACTTTTTAAATTCCCCATCTGAAATGAATGGGGACCTGAAATTGGTCCTAACTTTTGATAGGAGCGGGGCATGAAGAGGGCATTGGTGTCTACCCCCCCAAATATGGGCACTGGCTTTCCAATGGTACCAAGCTCAAGTCTGTAAAGCGTTCCTATGAAAAGTTATGGACTTTTTAAATTCCCCATCTGAAATGAATGGGGAATTGAAATTGGCCGTAAGTTTTGATAGGAGCGGGGCATGAAGAGGGCATTGGTGTCTACCCCCCCAAATATGGGCACTGGCTTTCCAATGGTACCAAGATTGAGTCTGTAGGATGTTCCTGTGAAAAGTTGTGGACTTTTTAAATTCCCCATCTGAAATGAATGGGGACTTGAAATTGGGCTAACTTTGGATGGGAGCGGGGCATGAAGAGGGCATTGGTGTCTACCCCCCCATTTGTGGCCAGGAGATTTCCAATGGTACCAAGATTGAGTTTGTGGGACCTTCCTATGAAAAGTTGTGCATTTAGGCATGCATTTTAGGCCTCTTCTGCGTGACCTTTTCGACTCAGCAAGGCGGTAGGAGTGTGAAAAACTGTAGCACGATTGTACATGATTCCAGGACGAACATATCGGAATTTGAGCACTGTAGGCCCAAGCACTTTGAAATGATTCCAAAAAAAGGGATGGAGTTTGAAAGCGAGTGTCTTTTTTGTCCCCATTTGGCCCCCTTTGAGTGTAGAGGCCCCAGAATTCAGACAGTAGATGGCCTGGGGCCTCTGATGAAGGATGTGAAAAAAGTAAGTGTCTATCTCTTTTAGAAGCAAAGTTAGGTTTATCCAAAATGCAGCTGACAAATGGGGGTAGGGTCATAGAAGCTAAGAGGATTTGTTTTGGCTGGTGGGTGCGGAGCAAAACTGTTTGTACAAGAGCTAGGAACATGAGCTCGGGATATGCGGTAGGGGACCAGGAGACGAGCAGATAGGCACCGGTCCGGTACGGATGGGACCAGTAGTCTCCGAGGGGCGGGCCTTTAAAAAGGGCTTTTCCGAATTTTGATTTGGCTGCAGTTTGTCCAAATCTAGAGCAAATGAGTGGAAAGTTGCCATTTCTGTAGACTTTGGGGTGGAGATGATGTGTAAAGTCTGGTATCTGTAGACCCTGTGGAAAGCTACTTAGACATCGGAAGGGCGTATTGAGACGGGACCAAGGGATTGACATAGAGGAGCCTCCAAGACGCATCGTAGTCGAGGATGGTGCGAAAAGTCCAATGAGAGCCAGACTAGTAGAGGTGGAAAGGTAAGCGTTATTAGCATGTTGCAAAGTCTTTATCTCTGCAAGGACAGGTCCCAGCGACTTGGGGGTTTTTGCCCCGAATGGAGCAGGCTGCGAGCTTTCCGTAGATATGCGTATTGTGAGGGTAGGACACAGGGAAGCAGAGTTCCGGGCCTAAAGAGGCGTCCCATTAGGACCGAATGTGTGGGATTGTGAAAAAAATGCCAAAGTGTTTGAGGCAAAAAGGTACCTGCAGAAGATGTTTAGGAGCACGTTTCAGAGCATTTGGAGTGGATTGGACCCTACTTTGAAGTAAGTTTTTTGAAAAGTTTTGTTAGGGGATCGGACTTGTTGAAATTTTCCTAAGTGTTTTAATTAGCTGGCAAATTAAGAAAAAGCAAGCGGAACAATGCCCAAGTGTTTTAATTAGCCAGCTAATTAACAACAAGCAAGTGAGAGACAGATTCCATGTGTTTTAATTAGCCAGCTAATTAAGCTAATTAGCCAGCTAATTAGGCTAATTAGCCAGCTAATTAAGCTAATTAGGGTTAGGGTTAGGGTTAGGTTAGGGGTTAGGGGTTAGGGTTAGGGTTAGGGGTTAGGGTTAGGGTTAGGGTTAGGGTTAGGGTTAGGGTTAGGGTTAGGGTTAGGGTTAGGGTTAGGGTTAGGGTTAGGATACAGGATGAAAACCACCTGGGGCAAGTTTATTTTGGGCCGTAACCCTCCAACAGAGCGGGGCATCAAGAGGGCATTAGGCTCTACCCACACATTAAGGGGTACGGCCTTTCCAACAGTAGCACTCTTGTTGACCTGTGACCTCCGGAAGTGCTGGAAAGAGAATTTCTGCCAAAGTTTTTGTTGAATAACTTTTGATAGGAGCGGGGCATGAAGAGGGCATTGGTGTCTACCCCCCCAAATATGGGCACTGGCTTTCCACTGGTACCAAGCTCAAGTCTGTAAAGCGTTCCTATGAAAAGTTATGGACTTTTTAAATTCCCCATCTGAAATGAATGGGGACCTGAAATTGGTCCTAACTTTTGATAGGAGCGGGGCATGAAGAGGGCATTGGTGTCTACCCCCCCAAATATGGGCACTGGCTTTCCAATGGTACCAAGCTCAAGTCTGTAAAGCGTTCCTATGAAAAGTTATGGACTTTTTAAATTCCCCATCTGAAATGAATGGGGAATTGAAATTGGCCGTAACTTTTGATAGGAGCATGAAGAGGGCATTGGTGTCTACCCCAAATCTGGGCACTGGCCTTCCAATGGTACCAAGATTGAGTCTGTAGGATGTTCCTGTGAAAAGTTGTGGACTTTTTAAATTCCCCATCTGAAATGAATGGGGAGTTGAAATTGGGCTAACTTTGGATGGGAGCGGGGCATGAAGAGGGCATTGGTGTCTACCCCCCCATTTGTGGCCAGGAGATTTCCAATGGTACCAAGATTGAGTTTGTGGGACCTTCCTATGAAAAGTTGTGCATTTAGGCATGCATTTTAGGCGTCTTCTGCGTGACCTTTTGGAGTTAGCAAGGTGGTAGGAGTGTGAAAAACTGTAGCACGATTGTACATGATTCCAGGACGAACATATCGGAATTTGAGCACTGTAGGCCCAAGCACTTTGAAATGATTCCAAAAAAAGGGATGGAGTTTGAAAGCGAGTGTCGTTTTGTCCCCATTTGTCCCCCTTTGAGTGTAGAGGCCCCAGAATTCAGACAGTAGATGGCCTGGGGCCTCTGATGAAGGATGTGAAAAAAGTAAGTGTCTATCTGTTTTAGAAGCCAAGTTAGGTTTATCCAAAATGCAGCTGACAAATGGGGGTAGGGTCATAGAAGCTAAGAGGATTTGTTTTGGCTGGTGGGTGCGGAGCAAAACTGTTTGTACAAGAGCTAGGAACGTGAGCTCGGGATATGCGGTAGGGGACCAGGAGACGAGCAGATAGGCATCAGTCCGGTACGGATGGGACCAGTAGTCTCCGAGGGGCGGGCCTTTAAAAAGGGCTTTTCCGAATTTTGATTTGGCTGCAGTTTGTCCAAATCTAGAGCAAATGAGTGGAAAGTTGCCATTTCTGTAGACTTTTGGGTGGAGACGATGTGTGTAAAGTCTGGTATCTGTAGACCCTGTGGAAAGCTACTTAGACATCGGAAGGGCGTATTGAGACGGGACCAAGGGATTGACATAGAGGAGCCTCCAAGACGCATCGTAGTCGAGGATGGTGCGAAAAGTCCAATGAGAGCCAGACTAGTAGAGGTGGAAAGGTAAGCGTTATTAGCATGTTGCAAAGTCTTTATCTCTGCAACGACAGGTCCCAGCGACTTGGGGGTTTTTGCCCCGAATGGAGCAGGCTGCGAGCTTTCCGTAGATATGCGTATTGTGAGGGTAGGACACAGGGAAGCAGAGTTCGGGCCTAAAGAGGCGTCCCATTAGGACCGAATGTGTGGGATTGTGAAAAAAATGCCAAAGTGTTTGAGGCAAAAAGGTACCTGCAGAAGATGTTTAGGAGCACGTTTCAGAGCATTTGGAGTGGATTGGACCCTACTTTGAAGTAAGTTTTTTGAAAAGTTTTGTTAGGGGATCGGACTTGTTGAAATTTTCCTAAGTGTTTTAATTAGCTGGCAAATTAAGAAAAAGCAAGCGGAACAATGCCCAAGTGTTTTAATTAGCCAGCTAATTAACAACAAGCAAGTGAGAGACAGATTCCATGTGTTTTAATTAGCCAGCTAATTAGGCTAATTAGCCAGCTAATTAGGCTAATTAGCCAGGGTTAGGGTTAGGGTTAGGGTTAGGGTTAGGGGTTAGGGTTAGGGGTTAGGGGTTAGGGTTAGGGTTAGGGTTAGGATACAGGATGAAAACCACCTGGGGCAAGTTTATTTTGGGCCGTAACCCTCCAACAGAGCGGGGCATCAAGAGGGCATTAGGCTCTACCCACACATTAAGGGGTACGGCCTTTCCAACAGTAGCACTCTTGTTGACCTGTGACCTCCGGAAGTGCTGGAAAGAGAATTTGTGCCAAAGTTTTTGTTGAATAACTTTTGATAGGAGCGGGGCATGAAGAGGGCATTGGTGTCTACCCCCCCAAATATGGGCACTGGCTTTCCAATGGTACCAAGATTGAGTCTGTAGGATGTTCCTGTGAAAAGTTGTGGACTTTTTAAATTCCCCATCTGAAATGAATGGGGACCTGAAATTGGTCCTAACTTTTGATAGGAGCGGGGCATGAAGAGGGCATTGGTGTCTACCCCCCCAAATATGGGCACTGGCTTTCCAATGGTACCAAGCTCAAGTCTGTAAAGCGTTCCTATGAAAAGTTATGGACTTTTTAAATTCCCCATCTGAAATGAATGGGGAATTGAAATTGGCCGTAAGTTTTGATAGGAGCGGGGCATGAAGAGGGCATTGGTGTCTACCCCCCCAAATATGGGCACTGGCTTTCCAATGGTACCAAGATTGAGTCTGTAGGATGTTCCTGTGAAAAGTTGTGGACTTTTTAAATTCCCCATCTGAAATGAATGGGGAGTTGAAATTGGGCTAACTTTGGATGGGAGCGGGGCATGAAGAGGGCATTGGTGTCTACCCCCCCATTTGTGGCCAGGAGATTTCCAATGGTACCAAGATTGAGTTTGTGGGACCTTCCTATGAAAAGTTGTGCATTTAGGCATGCATTTTAGGCCTCTTCTGCATGACCTTTTCGAGTCAGCAAGGTGGTAGGAGTGTGAAAAAATGTAGCACGATTGTACATGATTCCAGGACGAACATATCGGAATTTGAGCACTGTAGGCCCAAGCACTTTGAAATGATTCCAAAAAAAGGGATGGAGTTTGAAAGCGAGTGTCTTTTTTGTCCCCATTTGTCCCCCTTTGAGTGTAGAGGCCCCAGAATTCAGACAGTAGATGGCCTGGGGCCTCTGATGAAGGATGTGAAAAAAGTAAGTGTCTATCTCTTTTAGAAGCAAAGTTAGGTTTATCCAAAATGCAGGTGACAAATGGGGGTAGGGTCATAGAAGCTAAGAGGATTTGTTTTGGCTGGTGGGTGCGGAGCAAAACTGTTTGTACAAGAGCTAGGAACATGAGCTCGGGATATGCGGTAGGGGAGCAGGAGACGAGCAGATAGGCATCAGTCCGCACGGATGGGACCAGTAGTCTCCGAGGGGCGGGCCTTTAATAAGGGAGTGTCCGAATTTTGATTTGGCTGCAGTTTGTCCAAATCTAGAGCAAATGAGTGGAAAGTTGCCATTTCTGTAGACTTTGGGTGGAGACGATGTGTGTAAAGTCTGGTATCTGTAGACCCTGTGGAAAGCTACTTAGACATCGGAAGGGCGTATTGAGACGGGACCAAGGGATTGACATAGAGGAGCCTCCAAGGTGCATCGTAGTCGAGGATGGTGCGAAAGTCCAATGAGAGCCAGACTAGTAGAGGTGGAAAGGTAAGCGTTATTAGCATGTTGCAAAGTCTTTATCTCTGCAAGGACAGGTCCCAGCGACTTGGGGTTTTGCCCGAATGGAGCAGGCTGCGAGCTTTCCGTAGATATGCGTATTGTGAGGGTAGGACACAGGGAAGCAGAGTTCGGGCCTGAAGAGGCGTCCCAGACGGACCGAATGTGTGGGATTGTGAAAAAATGCCAAAGGGTTTGACCCAAAAAGCTCCCTGCAGAAGATGTTAAGGAGCACGTTTCAGAGCATTTGGAGTGGATTGGACCCTACTTTGAAGTAAGTTTTTGAAAAGTTTTGTTAGGGGATCGGACTTGTTGAAATTTTCCTAAGTGTTTTAATTAGCTGGCAATTAAGAAAAAGCAAGCGGAACAATGCCCAAGTGTTTTAATTAGCCAGCTAATTAACAACAAGCAAGTGAGGCAGATTCCAAGTGTTTTAATTAGCCAGCTAATTAAGCACAAGCGAGAGACAGATTCCATGTGTTTTAATTAGCCAGCTAATTAAGCTAATTAGCCAGCTAATTAAGCTAATTAGGAGTTAGGGTTAGAGGTTAGGGTTAGGGGTTAGGTTAGGTTAGGGTTAGGTTAGGTTAGGGGTTAGGTTAGGTTAGGTTAGGTTAGGTTAGGGGTTAGGTTAGGGTTAGGGTTAGGGTTAGGTTAGGGTTAGGTTAGGATACAGGATGAAACCACCTGGGGCAAGTTTATTTTGGGCAGTAACCCTACAACAGAGCGGGGCATCAAGAGGGCATTAGGCTCTACCCACACATTAAGGGTACGGCCTTTCCAACAGTAGCACTCTTGTTGACCTGTGACCTCCGGAAGTGCTGGAAAGAGAATTTCCAAAGTTTTTGTTGAATAACTTTTGATAGGAGCGGGGCATGAAGAGGGCATTGGTGTCTACCCCCCCAAATATGGGCACTGGCTTTCCACTGGTACCAAGCTCAAGTCTGTAAAGCGTTCCTATGAAAAGTTATGGACTTTTTAAATTCCCCATCTGAAATGAATGGGGACCTGAAATTGGTCCTAACTTTTGATAGGAGCGGGGCATGAAGAGGGCATTGGTGTCTACCCCCCCAAATATGGGCACTGGCTTTCCAATGGTACCAAGCTCAAGTCTGTAAAGCGTTCCTATGAAAAGTTATGGACTTTTTAAATTCCCCATCTGAAATGAATGGGGAATTGAAATTGGCCGTAACTTTTGATAGGAGCGGGGCATGAAGAGGGCATTGGTGTCTACCCCCCCAAATATGGGCACTGGCTTTCCAATGGTACCAAGATTGAGTCTGTAGGATGTTCCTGTGAAAAGTTGTGGACTTTTTAAATTCCCCATCTGAAATGAATGGGGAGTTGAAATTGGGCTAACTTTGGATGGGAGCGGGGCATGAAGAGGGCATTGGTGTCTACCCCCCCATTTGTGGCCAGGAGATTTCCAATGGTACCAAGATTGAGTTTGTGGGACCTTCCTATGAAAAGTTGTGCATTTAGGCATGCATTTTAGGCCTCTTCTGCGTGACCTTTTGGAGTTAGCAAGGTGGTAGGAGTGTGAAAAACTGTAGCACGATTGTACATGATTCCAGGACGAACATATCGGAATTTGAGCACTGTAGGCCCAAGCACTTTGAAATGATTCCAAAAAAAGGGATGGAGTTTGAAAGCGAGTGTCTTTTTTGTCCCCATTTGTCCCCCTTTGAGTGTAGAGGCCCCAGAATTCAGACAGTAGATGGCCTGGGGCCTCTGATGAAGGATGTGAAAAAAGTAAGTGTCTATCTGTTTTAGAAGCAAAGTTAGGTTTATCCAAAATGCAGCTGACAAATGGGGGTAGGGTCATAGAAGCTAAGAGGATTTGTTTTGGCTGGTGGGTGCGGAGCAAAACTGTTTGTACAAGAGCTAGGAACGTGAGCTCGGGATATGCGGTAGGGGACCAGGAGACGAGCAGATAGGCATCAGTCCGGTACGGATGGGACCAGTAGTCTCCGAGGGGCGGGCCTTTAAAAAGGGCTTTTCCGAATTTTGATTTGGCTGCAGTTTGTCCAAATCTAGAGCAAATGAGTGGAAAGTTGCCATTTCTGTAGACTTTTGGGTGGAGACGATGTGTGTAAAGTCTGGTATCTGTAGACCCTGTGGAAAGCTACTTAGACATCGGAAGGGCGTATTGAGACGGGACCAAGGGATTGACATAGAGGAGCCTCCAAGACGCATCGTAGTCGAGGATGGTGCGAAAAGTCCAATGAGAGCCAGACTAGTAGAGGTGGAAAGGTAGGCGTTATTAGCATGTTGCAAAGTCTTTATCTCTGCAACGACAGGTCCCAGCCACTTGGGGTTTTTGCCCGAATGGAGCAGGCTGCGAGCTTTCCGTAGATATGCGTCTGGTGAGGGTAGGACACAGGGAAGCAGAGTTCCGGGCCTAAAGAGGCGTCCCATTAGGACCGAATGTGTGGGATTGTGAAAAAAATGCCAAAGTGTTTGAGGCAAAAAGGTACCTGCAGAAGATGTTTAGGAGCACGTTTCAGAGCATTTGGAGTGGATTGGACCCTACTTTGAAGTAAGTTTTTTGAAAAGTTTTGTTAGGGGATCGGACTTGTTGAAATTTTCCTAAGTGTTTTAATTAGCTGGCTAATTAAGAAAAAGCAAGCGGAACAATGCCCAAGTGTTTTAATTAGCCAGCTAATTAACAACAAGCAAGCGAGAGACAGATTCCATGTGTTTTAATTAGCCAGCTAATTAAGCTAATTAGCCAGCTAATTAGGGTTAGGGTTAGGGTTAGGGTTAGGGTTAGGGGTTAGGGTTAGGGTTAGGGTTAGGGTTAGGGTTAGGGTTAGGGGTTAGGGTTAGGGTTAGGGTTAGGGTTAGGGTTAGGATACAGGATGAAAACCACCTGGGGCAAGTTTATTTTGGGCCGTAACCCTCCAACAGAGCGGGGCATCAAGAGGGCATTAGGCTCTACCCACACATTAAGGGGTACGGCCTTTCCAACAGTAGCACTCTTGTTGACCTGTGACCTCCGGAAGTGCTGGAAAGAGAATTTGTGCCAAAGTTTTTGTTGAATAACTTTTGATAGGAGCGGGGCATGAAGAGGGCATTGGTGTCTACCCCCCCAAATATGGGCACTGGCTTTCCACTGGTACCAAGCTCAAGTCTGTAAAGCGTTCCTATGAAAAGTTATGGACTTTTTAAATTCCCCATCTGAAATGAATGGGGACCTGAAATTGGTCCTAACTTTTGATAGGAGCGGGGCATGAAGAGGGCATTGGTGTCTACCCCCCCAAATATGGGCACTGGCTTTCCAATGGTACCAAGCTCAAGTCTGTAAAGCGTTCCTATGAAAAGTTATGGACTTTTTAAATTCCCCATCTGAAATGAATGGGGAATTGAAATTGGCCGTAAGTTTTGATAGGAGCGGGGCATGAAGAGGGCATTGGTGTCTACCCCCCCAAATATGGGCACTGGCTTTCCAATGGTACCAAGATTGAGTCTGTAGGATGTTCCTGTGAAAAGTTGTGGACTTTTTAAATTCCCCATCTGAAATGAATGGGGAGTTGAAATTGGGCTAACTTTGGATGGGAGCGGGGCATGAAGAGGGCATTGGTGTCTACCCCCCCATTTGTGGCCAGGAGATTTCCAATGGTACCAAGATTGAGTTTGTGGGACCTTCCTATGAAAAGTTGTGCATTTAGGCATGCATTTTAGGCCTCTTCTGCGTGACCTTTTGGAGTCAGCAAGGTGGTAGGAGTGTGAAAAACTGTAGCACGATTGTACATGATTCCAGGACGAACATATCGGAATTTGAGCACTGTAGGCCCAAGCACTTTGAAATGATTCCAAAAAAAGGGATGGAGTTTGAAAGCGAGTGTCTTTTTTGTCCCCATTTGTCCCCCTTTGAGTGTAGAGGCCCCAGAATTCAGACAGTAGATGGCCTGGGGCCTCTGATGAAGGATGTGAAAAAAGTAAGTGTCTATCTCTTTTAGAAGCAAAGTTAGGTTTATCCAAAATGCAGCTGACAAATGGGGGTAGGGTCATAGAAGCTAAGAGGATTTGTTTTGGCTGGTGGGTGCGGAGCAAAACTGTTTGTACAAGAGCTAGGAACATGAGCTCGGGATATGCGGTAGGGGAGCAGGAGACGAGCAGATAGGCATCAGTCCGGTACGGATGGGACCAGTAGTCTCCGAGGCGGGCCTTTAAAAGGGCTTTTCCGAATTTTGATTTGGCTGCAGTTTGTCCAAATCTAGAGCAAATGAGTGGAAAGTTGCCATTTCTGTAGACTTTGGGTGGAGATGTGTGTAAAGTCTGGTATCTGTAGACCCTGTGGAAAGCTACTTAGACATCGGAAGGGCGTATTGAGACGGGACCAAGGGATTGACATAGAGGAGCCTCCAAGGTGCATCGTAGTCGAGGATGGTGCGAAAAGTCCAATGAGAGCCAGACTAGTAGAGGTGGAAAGGTAAGCGTTATTAGCATGTTGCAAAGTCTTTATCTCTGCAAGGACAGGTCCCAGCGACTTGGGGGTTTTTGCCCCGAATGGAGCAGGCTGCGAGCTTTCCGTAGATATGCGTATTGTGAGGGTAGGACACAGGGAAGCAGAGTTCCGGGCCTAAAGAGGCGTCCCATTAGGACCGAATGTGTGGGATTGTGAAAAAAATGCCAAAGTGTTTGAGGCAAAAAGGTACCTGCAGAAGATGTTTAGGAGCACGTTTCAGAGCATTTGGAGTGGATTGGACCCTACTTTGAAGTAAGTTTTTTGAAAAGTTTTGTTAGGGGATCGGACTTGTTGAAATTTTCCTAAGTGTTTTAATTAGCTGGCTAATTAAGAAAAAGCAAGCGGAACAATGCCCAAGTGTTTTAATTAGCCAGCTAATTAACAACAAGCAAGTGAGAGACAGATTCCATGTGTTTTAATTAGCCAGCTAATTAGGCTAATTAGCCAGCTAATTAGGCTAATTAGCCAGGGTTAGGGTTAGGGTTAGGGTTAGGGTTAGGGTTAGGGTTAGGGGGTTAGGGTTAGGGTTAGGGTTAGGGTTAGGGTTAGGGTTAGGGTTAGGGTTAGGGGTTAGGGTTAGGGTACAGGATGAAAACCACCTGGGGCAAGTTTATTTTGGGCCGTAACCCTCCAACAGAGCGGGGCATCAAGAGGGCATTAGGCTCTACCCACACGGCCTTTCCAACAGTAGCACTCTTGTTGACCTGTGACCTCCGGAAGTGCTGGAAAGAGAATTTGTGCCAAAGTTTTTGTTGAATAACTTTTGATAGGAGCGGGGCATGAAGAGGGCATTGGTGTCTACCCCCCCAAATATGGGCACTGGCTTTCCACTGGTACCAAGCTCAAGTCTGTAAAGCGTTCCTATGAAAAGTTATGGACTTTTTAAATTCCCCATCTGAAATGAATGGGGACCTGAAATTGGTCCTAACTTTTGATAGGGGCGGGGCATGAAGAGGGCATTGGTGTCTACCCCCCCAAATATGGGCACTGGCTTTCCAATGGTACCAAGCTCAAGTCTGTAAAGCGTTCCTATGAAAAGTTATGGACTTTTTAAATTCCCCATCTGAAATGAATGGGGAATTGAAATTGGCCGTAAGTTTTGATAGGAGCGGGGCATGAAGAGGGCATTGGTGTCTACCCCCCCAAATATGGGCACTGGCTTTCCAATGGTACCAAGATTGAGTCTGTAGGATGTTCCTGTGAAAAGTTGTGGACTTTTTAAATTCCCCATCTGAAATGAATGGGGAGTTGAAATTGGGCTAACTTTGGATGGGAGCGGGGCATGAAGAGGGCATTGGTGTCTACCCCCCCATTTGTGGCCAGGAGATTTCCAATGGTACCAAGATTGAGTTTGTGGGACCTTCCTATGAAAAGTTGTGCATTTAGGCATGCATTTTAGGCCTCTTCTGCGTGACCTTTTCGAGTCAGCAAGGTGGTAGGAGTGTGAAAAAATGTAGCACGATTGTACATGATTCCAGGACGAACATATCGGAATTTGAGCACTGTAGGCCCAAGCACTTTGAAATGATTCCAAAAAAAGGGATGGAGTTTGAAAGCGAGTGTCTTTTTTGTCCCCATTTGTCCCCCTTTGAGTGTAGAGGCCCCAGAATTCAGACAGTAGATGGCCTGGGGCCTCTGATGAAGGATGTGAAAAAAGTAAGTGTCTATCTCTTTTAGAAGCAAAGTTAGGTTTATCCAAAATGCAGCTGACAAATGGGGGTAGGGTCATAGAAGCTAAGAGGATTTGTTTTGGCTGGTGGGTGCGGAGCAAAACTGTTTGTACAAGAGCTAGGAACATGAGCTCGGGATATGCGGTAGGGGACCAGGAGACGAGCAGATAGGCATCAGTCCGGCAACGGATGGGACCAGTAGTCTCCGAGGGGCGGGCCTTTAAAAAGGGCTTTTCCGAATTTTGATTTGGCTGCAGTTTGTCCAAATCTAGAGCAAATGAGTGGAAAGTTGCCATTTCTGTAGACTTTTGGGTGGAGACGATGTGTGTAAAGTCTGGTATCTGTAGACCCTGTGGAAAGCTACTTAGACATCGGAAGGGCGTATTGAGACGGGACCAAGGGATTGACATAGAGGAGCCTCCAAGACGCATCGTAGTCGAGGATGGTGCGAAAAGTCCAATGAGAGCCAGACTAGTAGAGGTGGAAAGGTAAGCGTTATTAGCATGTTGCAAAGTCTTTATCTCTGCAAGGACAGGTCCCAGCGACTTGGGGGTTTTTGCCCCGAATGGAGCAGGCTGCGAGTAGCTTTCCGTAGATATGCGTATTGTGAGGGTAGGACACAGGAAGCAGAGTTCCGGGCCTAAAGAGGCGTCCCATTAGGACCGAATGTGTGGGATTGTGAAAAAAATGCCAAAGTGTTTGAGGCAAAAAGGTACCTGCAGAAGATGTTTAGGAGCACGTTTCAGAGCATTTGGAGTGGATTGGACCCTACTTTGAAGTAAGTTTTTTGAAAAGTTTTGTTAGGGGATCGGACTTGTTGAAATTTTCCTAAGTGTTTTAATTAGCTGGCTAATTAAGAAAATGCAAGCGAACAATGCCCAAGTGTTTTAATTAGCCAGCTAATTAACAACAAGCAAGTGAGAGACAGATTCCATGTGTTTTAATTAGCCAGCTAATTAAGCTAATTAGCCAGCTAATTAGGCTAATTAGCCAGCTCATTAAGCTCATTAGGTTAGGTTAGGGTTAGGTTAGGGGTTAGGTTAGGTTAGGTTAGGTTAGGTTAGGGGTTAGGTTAGGTTAGGTTAGGTTAGGGGTTAGGTTAGGTTAGGGTTAGGGTTAGGGTTAGGGGTTAGGATACAGGATGAAAACCACCTGGGGCAAGTTTATTTTGGGCCGTAACCCTCCAACAGAGCGGGGCATCAAGAGGGCATTAGGCTCTACCCACACATTAAGGGGTACGGCCTTTCCAACAGTAGCACTCTTGTTGACCTGTGACCTCCGGAAGTGCTGGAAAGAGAATTTGTGCCAAAGTTTTTGTTGTATAACTATTGATAGGAGCGGGGCATCAAGAGGGCATTGGTGTCTACCCCCCCAAATATGGGCACTGGCTTTCCACTGGTACCAAGCTCAAGTCTGTAAAGCGTTCCTATGAAAAGTTATGGACTTTTTAAATTCCCCATCTGAAATGAATGGGGACCTGAAATTGGTCCTAACTTTTGATAGGAGCGGGGCATGAAGAGGGCATTGGTGTCTACCCCCCCAAATATGGGCACTGGCTTTCCAATGGTACCAAGCTCAAGTCTGTAAAGCGTTCCTATGAAAAGTTATGGACTTTTTAAATTCCCCATCTGAAATGAATGGGGAATTGAAATTGGCCGTAAGTTTTGATAGGAGCGGGGCATGAAGAGGGCATTGGTGTCTACCCCCCCAAATATGGGCACTGGCTTTCCAATGGTACCAAGATTGAGTTTGTGGGACCTTCCTATGAAAAGTTGTGGACTATTAAATTCCCCATCTGAAATGAATGGGGAGTTGAAATTGGGCTAACTTTGGATGGGAGCGGGGCATGAAGAGGGCATTGGTGTCTACCCCCCCATTTGTGGCCAGGAGATTTCCAATGGTACCAAGATTGAGTTTGTGGGACCTTCCTATGAAAAGTTGTGCATTTAGGCATGCATTTTAGGCGTCTTCTGCGTGACCTTTTGGAGTTAGCAAGGTGGTAGGAGTGTGAAAAACTGTAGCACGATTGTACATGATTCCAGGACGAACATATCGGAATTTGAGCACTGTAGGCCCAAGCACTTTGAAATGATTCCAAAAAAAGGGATGGAGTTTGAAAGCGAGTGTCTTTTTTGTCCCCATTTGTCCCCCTTTGAGTGTAGAGGCCCCAGAATTCAGACAGTAGATGGCCTGGGGCCTCTGATGAAGGATGTGAAAAAAGTAAGTGTCTATCTGTTTTAGAAGCAAAGTTAGGTTTATCCAAAATGCAGCTGACAAATGGGGGTAGGGTCATAGAAGCTAAGAGGATTTGTTTTGGCTGGTGGGTGCGGAGCAAAACTGTTTGTACAAGAGCTAGAACGTGAGCTCGGGATATGCGGTAGGGGAGCAGGAGACGAGCAGATAGGCATCAGTCCGCACGGATGGGACCAGTAGTCTCCGAGGGGCGGGCCTTTAAAAAGGGCTTTTCCGAATTTTGATTTGGCTGCAGTTTGTCCAAATCTAGAGCAAATGAGTGGAAAGTTGCCATTTCTGTAGACTTTTGGGTGGAGACGATGTGTGTAAAGTCTGGTATCTGTAGACCCTGTGGAAAGCTACTTAGACATCGGAAGGGCGTATTGAGACGGGACCAAGGGATTGACATAGAGGAGCCTCCAAGACGCATCGTAGTCAAGGATGGTGCGAAAAGTCCAATGAGAGCCAGACTAGTAGAGGTGGAAAGGTAAGCGTTATTAGCATGTTGCAAAGTCTTTATCTCTGCAACGACAGGTCCCAGCGACTTGGGGTTTTTGCCCCGAATGGAGCAGGCTGCGAGCTCGTAGATATGCGTATTGTGAGGGTAGGACACAGGGAAGCAGAGTTCGGGGCTCAAAGAGGCGTCCCATTAGGACCGAATGTGTGGGATTGTGAAAAATGCCAAAGTGTTTGAGGCAAAAAGGTACCTGCAGAAGATGTTTAGGAGCACGTTTCAGAGCATTTGGAGTGATTGGACCCTACTTTGAAGTAAGTTTTTGAAAAGTAGGACTTGTTGAAATTTTCCTAAGTGTTTTAATTAGCTGGCTAATTAAGAAAAAGCAAAGCGGAACAATGCCCAAGTGTTTTAATTAGCCAGCTAATTAACAACAAGCAAGCGAGAGACAGCTCCCATGTGTTTTAATTAGCCAGCCAATTAAGCTAATTATCCAGCTAATTAGGCTAATTAGCCAGCTAATTAAGCTAATTAGGGTTAGGGTTAGGGTTAGGGTAGGGGTTAGGGTTAGGGTTAGGGTTAGGGTTAGGGTTAGGGTTAGGGGTTAGGGTTAGGATCCAGGATGAAAACCACCAGGGGCAAGTTTATTGTGGGCAGAACCCTCCAACAGAGCGGGCATCAAGAGGGCATTAGGGTACGGCCTTTCCAACAGTAGCACTCTTGTTGACCTGTGACCTCCGGAAGTGCTGGAAAGAGAATTTCTGCCAAAGTTTTTGTTGAATAACTTTTGATAGGAGCGGGGCATGAAGAGGGCATTGGTGTCTACCCCCCCAAATATGGGCACTGGCTTTCCACTGGTACCAAGCTCAAGTCTGTAAAGCGTTCCTATGAAAAGTTATGGACTTTTTAAATTCCCCATCTGAAATGAATGGGGAATTGAAATTGGTCCTAACTTTTGATAGGAGCGGGGCATGAAGAGGGCATTGGTGTCTACCCCCCCAAATATGGGCACTGGCTTTCCAATGGTACCAAGCTCAAGTCTGTAAAGCGTTCCTATGAAAAGTTATGGACTTTTTAAATTCCCCATCTGAAATGAATGGGGAATTGAAATTGGCCGTAAGTTTTGATAGGAGCGGGGCATGAAGAGGGCATTGGTGTCTACCCCCCCAAATATGGGCACTGGCTTTCCAATGGTACCAAGATTGAGTCTGTAGGATGTTCCTGTGAAAAGTTGTGGACTTTTTAAATTCCCCATCTGAAATGAATGGGGAGTTGAAATTGGGCTAACTTTGGATGGGAGCGGGGCATGAAGAGGGCATTGGTGTCTACCCCCCCATTTGTGGCCAGGAGATTTCCAATGGTACCAAGATTGAGTTTGTGGGACCTTCCTATGAAAAGTTGTGCATTTAGGCATGCATTTTAGGCCTCTTCTGCGTGACCTTTTCGACTCAGCAAGGTGGTAGGAGTGTGAAAAACTGTAGCACGATTGTACATGATTCCAGGACGAACATATCGGAATTTGAGCACTGTAGGCCCAAGCACTTTGAAATGATTCCCAAAAAAGGGATGGAGTTTGAAAGCGAGTGTCTGTTTGTCCCCATTTGTCCCCTTTGAGTGTAGAGGCCCCAGAATTCAGACAGTAGATGGCCTGGGGCCTCTGATGAAGGATGTGAAAAAGTAAGTGTCTATCTCTTTTAGAAGCAAAGTTAGGTTTATCCAAAATGCAGCTGACAAATGGGGGTAGGGTCATAGAAGCTAAGAGGATTTGTTTTGGCTGGTGGGTGCGGAGCAAAACTGTTTGTACAAGAGCTAGGAACATGAGCTCGGGATATGCGGTAGGGGAGCAGGAGACGAGCAGATAGGCACCGGTCCGGTACGGATGGGACCAGTAGTCTCCGAGGGGCGGGCCTTTAAAAAGGGCTTTTCCGAATTTTGATTTGGCTGCAGTTTGTCCAAATCTAGAGCAAATGAGTGGAAACTTGCCATTTCTGTAGACTTTTGGGTGGAGATGATGTGTGTAAAGTCTGGTATCTGTAGACCCTGTGGAAAGCTACTTAGACATCGGAAGGGCGTATTGAGACGGGACCAAGGGATTGACATAGAGGAGCCTCCAAGACGCATCGTAGTCGAGGATGGTGCGAAAAGTCCAATGAGAGCCAGACTAGTAGAGGTGGAAAGGTAAGCGTTATTAGCATGTTGCAAAGTCTTTATCTCTGCAACGACAGGTCCCAGCGACTTGGGGGTTTTTGCCCCGAATGGAGCAGGCTGCGAGCTTTCCGTAGATATGAGTGACAGAGGTAGGACACAGGGAAGCAGAGTTCCGGGCCTAAAGAGGCGTCCCATTAGGACCGAATGTGTGGGATTGTGAAAAAAATGCCAAAGTGTTTGAGGCAAAAAGGTACCTGCAGAAGATGTTTAGGAGCACGTTTCAGAGCATTTGGAGTGGATTGGACCCTACTTTGAAGTAAGTTTTTTGAAAAGTTTTGTTAGGGGATCGGACTTGTTGAAATTTTCCTAAGTGTTTTAATTAGCTGGCTAAAAGCCAGCTAATTAAGAACTAATTAGGAGCTAGGGTTAGGTTAGGGTTAGTGTTAGGTTAGGGTTAGGTTAGGTTAGGTTAGGGTTAGGTTAGGTTAGTTAGGTTAGGTTAGGTTTAGGATACAGGATGAAACCACCTGGGGCAAGTTTATTTTGGGCGTAATCCAACAGAGCAGAGGGCATCAAGAGGGCATTAGGTGTCTACCCCCAAATATGGGCACTGGCTTTCCACTGGTACCAAGCTCAAGTCTGTAAAGCGTTCCTATGAAAAGTTATGGACTTTTTAAATTCCCCATCTGAAATGAATGGGGAATTGAAATTGGCCGTAAGTTTTGATAGGAGCGGGGCATGAAGAGGGCATTGGTGTCTACCCCCCCAAATATGGGCACTGGCTTTCCAATGGTACCAAGCTCAAGTCTGTAAAGCGTTCCTATGAAAAGTTATGGACTTTTTAAATTCCCCATCTGAAATGAATGGGGAATTGAAATTGGCCGTAAGTTTTGATAGGAGCGGGGCATGAAGAGGGCATTGGTGTCTACCCCCCCAAATATGGGCACTGGCTTTCCAATGGTACCAAGATTGAGTCTGTAGGATGTTCCTGTGAAAAGTTGTGGACTTTTTAAATTCCCCATCTGAAATGAATGGGGACTTGAAATTGGGCTAACTTTGGATGGGAGCGGGGCATGAAGAGGGCATTGGTGTCTACCCCCCCATTTGTGGCCAGGAGATTTCCAATGGTACCAAGATTGAGTTTGTGGGACCTTCCTATGAAAAGTTGTGCATTTAGGCATGCATTTTAGGCCTCTTCTGCGTGACCTTTTGGAGTCAGCAAGGTGGTAGGAGTGTGAAAAACTGTAGCACGATTGTACATGATTCCAGGACGAACATATCGGAATTTGAGCACTGTAGGCCCAAGCACTTTGAAATGATTCCAAAAAAAGGGATGGAGTTTGAAAGCGAGTGTCTTTTTTGGCCCCATTTGTCCCCCTTTGAGTGTAGAGGCCCCAGAATTCAGACAGTAGATGGCCTGGGGCCTCTGATGAAGGATGTGAAAAAAGTAAGTGTCTATCTCTTTTAGAAGCAAAGTTAGGTTTATCCAAAATGCAGCTGACAAATGGGGGTAGGGTCATAGAAGCTAAGAGGATTTGTTTTGGCTGGTGGGTGCGGAGCAAAACTGTTTGTACAAGAGCTAGGAACATGAGCTCGGGATATGCGGTAGGGGAGCAGGAGACGAGCAGATAGGCACCGGTCCGGTACGGATGGGACCAGTAGTCTCCGAGGGGCGGGCCTTTAAAAAGGGCTTTTCCGAATTTTGATTTGGCTGCAGTTTGTCCAAATCTAGAGCAAATGAGTGGAAACTTGCCATTTCTGTAGACTTTTGGGTGGAGACGATGTGTGTAAAGTCTGGTATCTGTAGACCCTGTGGAAAGCTACTTAGACATCGGAAGGGCGTATTGAGACGGGACCAAGGGATTGACATAGAGGAGCCTCCAAGGTGCATCGTAGTCGAGGATGGTGCGAAAAGTCCAATGAGAGCCAGACTAGTAGAGGTGGAAAGGTAAGCGTTATTAGCATGTTGCAAAGTCTTTATCTCTGCAACGACAGGTCCCAGCGACTTGGGGGTTTTTGCCCCGAATGGAGCAGGCTGCGAGCTTTCCGTAGATATGCGTATTGTGAGGGTAGGACACAGGGAAGCAGAGTTCCGGGCCTAAAGAGGCGTCCCATTAGGACCGAATGTGTGGGATTGTGAAAAAAATGCCAAAGTGTTTGAGGCAAAAAGGTACCTGCAGAAGATGTTTAGGAGCACGTTTCAGAGCATTTGGAGTGGATTGGACCCTACTTTGAAGTAAGTTTTTTGAAAAGTTTTGTTAGGGGATCGGACTTGTTGAAATTTTCCTAAGTGTTTTAATTAGCTGGCTAATTAAGAAAAAGCAAGCGGAACAATGCCCAAGTGTTTTAATTAGCCAGCTAATTAACAACAAGCAAGTGAGAGACAGATTCCATGTGTTTTAATTAGCCAGCTAATTAAGCTAATTAGCCAGCTAATTAGGCTAATTAGCCAGCTAATTAAGCTAATTAGGGTTAGGGTTAGGGGGTTAGGGTTAGGGTTAGGGTTAGGGTTAGGGGTTAGGGTTAGGGTTAGGGTTAGGGTTAGGGTTAGGGTTAGGTTAGGTTAGGTTAGGTTAGGTTAGGATACAGGATGAAAACCACCTGGGGCAAGTTTATTTTGGGCCGAACCTCCAACAGAGCGGGGCCTCCAGAGGGCATTAGGCTCTACCCACACATTAAGGGGTACGGCCTTTCCAACAGTAGCACTCTTGTTGACCTGTGACCTCCGGAAGTGCTGGAAAGAGAATTTGTGCCAAAGTTTTTGTTGAATAACTTTTGATAGGAGCGGGGCATGAAGAGGGCATTGGTGTCTACCCCCCCAAATATGGGCACTGGCTTTCCACTGGTACCAAGCTCAAGTCTGTAAAGCGTTCCTATGAAAAGTTATGGACTTTTTAAATTCCCCATCTGAAATGAATGGGGACCTGAAATTGGTCCTAACTTTTGATAGGAGCGGGGCATGAAGAGGGCATTGGTGTCTACCCCCCCAAATATGGGCACTGGCTTTCCAATGGTACCAAGCTCAAGTCTGTAAAGCGTTCCTATGAAAAGTTATGGACTTTTTAAATTCCCCATCTGAAATGAATGGGGAATTGAAATTGGGCGTAAGTTTTGATAGGAGCGGGGCTTGAAGAGGGCATTGGTGTCTACCGCCCCAAATATGGGCACTGGCTTTCCAATGGTACCAAGATTGAGTCTGTAGGATGTTCCTGTGAAAAGTTGTGGACTTTTTAAATTCCCCATCTGAAATGAATGGGGAGTTGAAATTGGGCTAACTTTGGATGGGAGCGGGGCATGAAGAGGGCATTGGTGTCTACCCCCCCATTTGTGGCCAGGAGATTTCCAATGGTACCAAGATTGAGTTTGTGGGACCTTCCTATGAAAAGTTGTGCATTTAGGCATGCATTTTAGGCCTCTTCTGCGTGACCTTTTCGAGTCAGCAAGGTGGTAGGAGTGTGAAAAAATGTAGCACGATTGTACATGATTCCAGGACGAACATATCGGAATTTGAGCACTGTAGGCCCAAGCACTTTGAAATGATTCCAAAAAAAGGGATGGAGTTTGAAAGCGAGTGTCTTTTTTGTCCCCATTTGTCCCCCTTTGAGTGTAGAGGCCCCAGAATTCAGACAGTAGATGTCCTGGGGCCTCTGATGAAGGATGTGAAAAAAGTAAGTGTCTATCTCTTTTAGAAGCAAAGTTAGGTTTATCCAAAATGCAGCTGACAAATGGGGGTAGGGTCATAGAAGCTAAGAGGATTTGTTTTGGCTGGTGGGTGCGGAGCAAAACTGTTTGTACAAGAGCTAGGAACATGAGCTCGGATATGCGGTAGGGGAGCAGGAGACGAGCAGATAGGCATCAGTCCGCACGGATGGGACCAGTAGTCTCCGAGGGGCGGGCCTTTAAAAAGGGCTTTTCCGAATTTTGATTTGGCTGCAGTTTGTCCAAATCTAGAGCAAATGAGTGGAAACTTGCCATTTCTGTAGACTTTTGGGTGGAGATGATGTGTGTAAAGTCTGGTATCTGTAGACCCTGTGGAAAGCTACTTAGACATCGGAAGGGCGTATTGAGACGGGACCAAGGGATTGACATAGAGGAGCCTCCAAGGTGCATCGTAGTCGAGGATGGTGCGAAAAGTCCAATGAGAGCCAGACTAGTAGAGGTGGAAAGGTAAGCGTTATTAGCATGTTGCAAAGTCTTTATCTCTGCAACGACAGGTCCCAGCGACTTGGGGGTTTTTGCCCCGAATGGAGCAGGCTGCGAGCTTTCCGTAGATATGACATTGTGAGGGTAGGACACAGGGAAGCAGAGTTCGGGCTCAAAGAGGCGTCCCATTAGGACCGAATGTGTGGGATTGTGAAAAAATGCCAAAGTGTTTGAGGCAAAAAGGTACCTGCAGAAGATGTTTAGGAGCACGTTTCAGAGCATTTGGAGTGGATTGGACCCTACTTTGAAGTAAGTTTTTTGAAAAGTTTTGTTAGGGGATCGGACTTGTTGAAATTTTCCGAAGTGTTTTAATGCGCTGGCTAATTAAGAACAAGCAAGCGGAACTCTGCCCAAGCGTATGAATTAGCCAGCTAATTAACCACAAGCAAGTGAGAGACAGATTCCATGTGTTTTAAATAGCCAGCTAATCAACAACAAGCAAGCGAGAGACAGATTCCATGTGTTTTAATTAGCCAGCTAATTAAGCTAATTAGCCAGCTAATTAGGCAATTAAAGCAATTAAGCAGACAGGGTTAGGTTAGGGTTAGGTTAGGTTAGGTTAGGTTAGGTTTTGGGTTAGGGTTAGGGTTAGGGTTAGGGGTTAGGGGTTAGGGTTAGGGTACAGGATGAAAACCACCTGGGGCAAGTTTATTTTGGGCCGTAACCCTCCAACAGAGCGGGGCATCAAGAGGGCATTAGGCCTTCCAACAGTAGCACTCTTGTTGACCTGTGACCTCCGGAAGTGCTGGAAAGAGAATTTGTGCCAAAGTTTTTGTTGAATAACTTTTGATAGGAGCGGGCATGAAGAGGGCATTGGTGTCTACCCCAAATATGGGCACTGGCTTTCCACTGGTACCAAGCTCAAGTCTGTAAAGCGTTCCTATGAAAAGTTATGGACTTTTTAAATTCCCCATCTGAAATGAATGGGGACCTGAAATTGGTCCTAACTTTTGATAGGAGCGGGGCATGAAGAGGGCATTGGTGTCTACCCCCCCAAATATGGGCACTGGCTTTCCACTGGTACCAAGCTCAAGTCTGTAAAGCGTTCCTATGAAAAGTTATGGACTTTTTAAATTCCCCATCTGAAATGAATGGGGAATTGAAATTGGCCGTAACTTTTGATAGGAGCGGGGCATGAAGAGGGCATTGGTGTCTACCCCCCCAAATATGGGCACTGGCTTTCCAATGGTACCAAGATTGAGTCTGTAGGATGTTCCTGTGAAAAGTTGTGGACTTTTTAAATTCCCCATCTGAAATGAATGGGGAGTTGAAATTGGGCTAACTTTGGATGGGAGCGGGGCATGAAGAGGGCATTGGTGTCTACCCCCCCATTTGTGGCCAGGAGATTTCCAATGGTACCAAGATTGAGTTTGTGGGACCTTCCTATGAAAAGTTGTGCATTTAGGCATGCATTTTAGGCCTCTTCTGCATGACCTTTTCGAGTCAGCAAGGTGGTAGGAGTGTGAAAAAATGTAGCACGATTGTACATGATTCCAGGACGAACATATCGGAATTTGAGCACTGTAGGCCCAAGCACTTTGAAATGATTCCAAAAAAAGGGATGGAGTTTGAAAGCGAGTGTCTTTTTTGTCCCCATTTGTCCCCCTTTGAGTGTAGAGGCCCCAGAATTCAGACAGTAGATGGCCTGGGGCCTCTGATGAAGGATGTGAAAAAAGTAAGTGTCTATCTCTTTTAGAAGCAAAGTTAGGTTTATCCAAAATGCAGGTGACAAATGGGGGTAGGGTCATAGAAGCTAAGAGGATTTGTTTTGGCTGGTGGGTGCGGAGCAAAACTGTTTGTACAAGAGCTAGGAACATGAGCTCGGGATATGCGGTAGGGGAGCAGGAGACGAGCAGATAGGCATCAGTCCGGTACGGATGGGACCAGTAGTCTCCGAGGGGCGGGCCTTTAAAAAGGGCTTTTCCGAATTTTGATTTGGCTGCAGTTTGTCCAAATCTAGAGCAAATGAGTGGAAAGTTGCCATTTCTGTAGACTTTTGGCTGGAGATGATGTGTGTAAAGTCTGGTGTCTGTAGACCCTGTGGAAAGCTACTTAGACATTGGAAGGGCGTATTGAGATGGGACCAAGGGATTGATATAGAGGAGCCTCCGACACGCATCCTAGTCAAGGATGGTGTGAAAAGTGCAATCAGAGCCAGACTAGGAGAAGTTGAAAGGTAAGCGTTATTAGCATGTTGCAAAGTCTTTATCTGTGCAACGACAGGTCCCAGCGACTTGGGGGTTTTTGCCCCGAATGGAGCAGGCTGCGAGCTTTCAGAGATATGCGTATTGTGAGGGTAGGACACAGGAAGCAGAGTTCGGGCCTAAAGAGGCGTCCCCATTAGGACCGAATGTGTGGGATTGTGAAAAATGCCAAAGTGTTTGAGGCAAAAAGGTACCTGCAGAAGATGTTTAGGAGCACGTTTCAGAGCATTTGGAGTGGATTGGACCCTACTTTGAAGTAAGTTTTTTGAAAAGTTTTGTTAGGGGATCGGACTTGTTGAAATTTTCCTAAGTGTTTTAATTAGCTGGCTAATTAAGAAAAAGCAAGCGGAACAATGCCCAAGTGTTTTAATTAGCCAGCTAATTAACAACAAGCAAGTGAGAGACAGATTCCATGTGTTTTAATTAGCCAGCTAATTAAGCCAATTAGCCAAAGCAATTAGGCTAATTAGCCAGCCAATGCCAATTAGAAGAAGTTAGGTTAGGTTAGGTTAGCAAGAAGAAGGTTAGGTTAGGTTAAGAAGAAGTTGTTAGGTTAGGTTAGGTTAGTTAGGTTAGGTTAGGTTAGAAGAAGTTAGGTTAAGAAGTTAGGTTAGGTTAGGTTAGGTTAGGTTAGGTTAGGTTAGGTTAGGTTAGGTTAGGTTAGGTTAAAGAAGGTTAGGTTAGGCTAGGTTAGGTTAGGTTAGGTTAGGTTAGAAGAAGAAGAAGAAGAAGAAGTTAGGTTAGAAGAAGAAAGGAGTTAGGTTAGGTTAGGTTAGGTTAGGTTAGGTTAGGTTAGGCTAGGAAGAAGAAGTTAGGTTAGGTTAGGTTGTGCTAGGTTGTGCTAGGTTAGGTTGGGTTAGGTTGGCTAGGTTAGGTTAGGTTAAAGAAGTTGTTGAAGTTGTTAGGTTGTTAGGTTAGGTTAGGTAGGTTAGGTAAAGAAGTTAGGTTGTTAGGTTAAAGAAGTTAGGTTAGGCTAGGTAGGTTGTTAGGTTAGGTTAGGTTAAAGAAGAAGAAGAAGAAGAAGAAGTTTAGGTTAGGAAGGTTAGGTTAGGAGGTTAAGAAGAAGTTAGGAGGTAGGTTAGGTAGGTTAGGTTAGGTTAAAAGGTTAGGTTAGTTAAATAGGTTAGGGGCTGTGTTAGGTAGGAGGTGTGTTGTGAGTTGTGAGGAGGAGGTTAGGAGGAGGTTGTGTGTGTGTTGGTGTGGAGGTTAGGAGTTGTGAGGTTAGGAGTTAGGTTAGGTAGGTTGTAGGTTAGGTTAGGTTAGGTTAGGTTAGGTTAAGAAGAAGTTAGGTTAGGAAGAAGTTAGGTAGGTTAGGTTAGAAGTTAGGTTAGGTTAAGAAGAAGAAGAAGAAGAAGAGGTTAGGTTAGGTTAGGTTAGGTTAGGTTAGTAGGTTAGGTTAGGTAGGTTAGGTTAGGTTAGGTTAGGTTTAGGCCAGGTTAGGTGGTTGTGGTTAGGTTGTGTTAGGTTGTGCTAGGCAGGTTAGGGGTTGTTAGGTTGTGTTAGGTTAGGTTAGGTAGGAAGAAGAAGAAGAAAGTTAGGTTAGAAGTTAAGAAGCTAGGTTAGGTTAGGTTAGGTTAGGGGTTAGGTTAGTTAGGTTAGGTTAGGGTTAGGTTAGGTTAGGTTAGGTAGAAGAAGAAGAAGAAGTTAGGTTAGGTTAGGTTAGGTTAGGTTAGGTTAGGTTAGGTTAGGTTAGAAGAAAGAAGAAGTTGTTAGGTTAGGAGGGTTAGGCCAGGTTGTTAGAGGCCAGAGCAGGTTAGGCCAGGTGGTAAGAAGGTTGTGGTTGTGGGGTTAGGTTAAAGTTAGGTTAGGTTGTAGGTTAAGAAGAAGGTAGGTTAGAAGAAGAAGAAGTTAGGTTAGGTTAGAGGTTAGGTTAGAAGAAGAAGAAGGGTTAGGTTAGGTTAGGTTAGGTTAGGTTAGGTTAAAGAAGTTAGTTGTTAGGTTAGGTAGGTTAGGTTAGGTTAGGTTAGGTTAGGTAGGTTAGGAAGTTAGGTTAGAAGAAGTTAGGTTAGAAGAAGAAGGTTAGGTTAGGTTAGGTAGGCTAGGTTAGGTTGTGTGTGTGGTTAGTTGTGGTTGTGCCAGGTTGTGCTAGAAGAAAGGTTGTTAGGAGGAGGTTGTTAAAGAAGTTAGGTTGTGTTGTTGAAGAAGAAGAAAAGAAGAAAGAAGAAGGTTGTTAGGTTAGGTTAGGTTAGAAGAAGAAGAAGTTAGGTTAGGTTAGGTTAGGTTAGGTTAGGTTAGGTTAGGTTAGGTTAGAAGAAGAAGAAGTAAGTTGTAGGTTAAGAAGAAGAAGAAGAAGAAGAAGGTTAGAGGTTAGGTTAGGTTAAGAAGAAGAAGAAGAAGTTAGGCTAGGCAGGTTGTTAGGTTGTGTGTGGCCAGGTTGTGCCAGGTTAGGTTAAAGCAAAGAAGAAGAAGTTAGGTTAGAAGTTAGGTTAGGTTAGGTTGTTAGGAAGGTTAGGTTAGGTTAGGTTAGGTTAGGGGTTAGGCTAGTTAGGTTAGAAGAAGAAGTTAGAAGAAAGAAGTTAGGTTAGGTTAGGTTAGGTTAGGTTAGGTTAGAAGAAGGAAGAAGAAGAAGAAGAAGAAGTTAGGTTAGGGTTAGGTTAGGTTAGGTTAGGTTAGGGGCTAGGTTAGGTTAGGTTAGGTTAGGTTAGGTTAGGTTGTGCTAGGTTAGGTTAGGTTAGGTAGGTTAGGGGTTAGGTTAAGTTAGGTTAGAAGAAGAAGTTAGGTTAGAAGAAGTTAGGTTAGGTTAGGTTAGGTTAGGTTAGGTTAGGTTAGGTTAGGAAGAAGAAGAAGAAGGTTAGAAGAAGAAGTTAGGTTAGAAGAAGAAGAAGGAAGGTTAGGTTAGGTTAGGTTAGGTTAGGTTAGGTTAGGTTAGGTTAGAAGAAGAAGTTAGGTTAGGTTAGGTTAGGTTAGGTTAGGTTAAAGAAGAAGAAGAAGAAGAAGAAGGCTAGGTTAGGTTAGGTTAAAGAAGTTAGGTTAGGTTAGGTTAGGTTAGGTTAAAGAAGAAGAAGTTAGGTTAGCTAGTTAGGTTAGGTTAGGTTAGGTTAGGTTAGAAGGTTAGGTTAGAAGAAGAAGAAGAAGGTTAGGTTAGGTTAGGTTGAAGAAGAAGTTAGGTTAGGTTAGGTTAGGTTAGGTTAGGTTAGGTTAGGTTAGGTTAGGTTAGGTTAGGTTAGGTTAGGTTAGGCTTAGGTTAGGTTAGGTTAGGTTAGAAGGAATGAGTTAGGTTAGGTTAGAGCAATACGTAACCGAACGAAGCAA
>NC_054873.1:52032531-52043113 GCF_018320785.1 Cheilinus undulatus | reverse complement strand
ATTGGTTTTAAATCAACTTCAGACCTTATTTCTGTTTATTTATTTATATTGGTTTTATTTATTTATTTACGTATTTTGATTTATTTATTATTTTTAAAATTTATTTTCATTTAATTATTTATATTCATTTGATTTATTGATGCTTATTCATTTGTTTGTAATTTTCATGGTTATTCTTCATTCTTACTTCTTTATTTTTACTTATTTATTTACAGTTTTTCTATTAAAGGTTGATTTAAAACAAATAAATCAGTGTGAGGCTGAGCTCAGATAGAACCAGATAAAAATCACACACACGACTGAGAGGTTCATAAATAAAAGCATGTGAGGCTTTGAGGAACTACTTTAATAAAAATCAGAAATATTTCAACATTTTTAGGATCTTTAGTCTGAATATTAGTTTATTTAACAGGACTGAGGCTGAAACCTGACAACAATAAATGAATATTCTGTAATGTTTTATTGATGGACGTCCTCCTGAATGTGGAACAGCAGTGGAACCAGGATTTAACGTGAGTCTGTAGAGATGCTTCAGACCGGGCTCACTGTCAGAGACAATAAAACCACAGAAGAAGACTGGAGGTCAAAGGGTTAACCCTCTAAAATCAATATAACAGGGTTTAGTTTGGCTGATGTACGATCAGACCACCATCGTGCCGTGGGGATGCTTCTCAGCAGCATCGTGCCCCAGCCCCGTGTCCCAGCAGGCTTGTAAAGGTCGTGGGTAAAATGAACAACCTTCTTCAGTCGGACAGAGAACTAGTTCTTAGAGAAGATTTATTTTCCAGTCAGACGATGAGCTGAAGCATCCAGAGAAAGCTCCACAGAAATGGTTTAAAGACGACTGGGAGAATGTTCTGGAGTGGCCGAGTCAAAGACCGGACCTCAGTCCAAGAGACCATTAGTATCTGGACTTTAAAGGTCTGTTCCTGATCCCTGATCATCCTGACAGAGCTTTATCAGAGAAGAATGGAGTAAAATTCCAGAGTCCAGATGTTTGATCCGGACTGAGACCTATCCACACAGACTCAGAGCTGAGACAGGGTCTACATGGAGGATCAGGGTCTACATGGAGGGTCTGGGTCTACATAGAGGATCAGGGGCTACATGGAGGATCAGGGTCTACATGGAGGATCAGGGCCTACATGGAGGATCAGGGTCTACATGGAGGATCAGGGCCTACATGGAGGGTCTGGGTCTACATAGAGGATCAGGGTCTACATGGAGGATCAGGGCCTACATGGAGGATCTGGGCCTACATGGAGGATCAGGGCCTACATGGAGGATCTGGGCCTACATGGAGGATCAGGGCCTACATAGAGGATCAGGGCCTACATGGAGGATCTGGGTCTACATGGAGGATCAGGGCCTACATGGAGGATCAGGGTCTGCATGGAGGATCAGGGCCTACATGGAGGATCAGGGCCTACATGGAGGATCAGGGCCTACATGGAGGATCAGGGTCTACATGGAGGATCAGGGCCTACATGGAGGATCAGGATCTGCATGGAGGATCAGGGCCTACATGGAGGATCAGGGTCTACATGGAGGATCAGGGCCTATATGGAGGATCAGGGCCTACATAGAGGATCAGGGTCTACATGGAGGATCAGGGCCTACATGGAGGATCAGGGTCTGCATGGAGGATCAGGGCCTACATGGAGGATCAGGGCCTACATGGAGGATCAGGGTCTACATGGAGGATCAGGGCCTACATGGAGGATCAGGATCTGCATGGAGGATCAGGGCCTACATGGAGGATCAGGGTCTACATGGAGGATCAGGGCCTGTATGGAGGATCAGGGCCTACATAGAGGATCAGGGTCTACATGGAGGATCAGGGCCTACATAGAGGATCAGGGCCTACATGGAGGATCAGGGCCTACATAGAGGATCAGGGCCTACATGGAGGATCAGGGCCTACATGGAGGATCAGGGCCTACATGGAGGATCAGGGCCTACATAGAGGATCAGGGCCTACATGGAGGATCAGGGTCTACTGAGGAACAGGGCCTCCTTGGAGGATCAGGGCCTACATGGAGGATCAGGGCCTACATAGAGGATCAGGGCCTACATGGAGGATCAGGGCCTACATGGAGGATCAGGGCCTACATGGAGGATCAGGGCCTACATAGAGGATCAGGGCCTACATGGAGGATCAGGGCCTACATGGAGGATCAGGGTCTACATGGAGGATCAGGGCCTACATGGAGGATCAGGGCCTACATGGAGGATCAGGGCCTACATAGAGGATCAGGGTCTACATGGAGGATCAGGGCCTACATAGAGGATCAGGGCCTACATGGAGGATCAGGGCCTACATAGAGGATCAGGGCCTACATAGAGGATCAGGGCCTACATGGAGGATCAGGGCCTACATGGAGGATCAGGGCCTACATGGAGGATCAGGGCCTACATGGAGGATCAGGGCCTACATGGAGGATCAGGGCCTACATAGAGGATCAGGGCCTACATGGAGGATCAGGGCCTACATGGAGGATCAGGGCCTACATGGAGGATCAGGGCCTACATGGAGGATCAGGGCCTACATGGAGGATCAGGGTCTACTTCGAGGATCAGGGCCTACATAGAGGATCAGAGACTGGAATGATAGAAACAGTAAAAACCATCCACCACACTCAGAGAACAGAGGACTGCTGTGATTGGACAGCCTGGTCAGCCTCCTGGAACCTGATTGGCTGAGGCGTTGTTGGGCTGTGTTCTATGGTGATAAGTCCACATGTTTACTTCTAGCTGAGAGGAAGAGGAGGGCCCGTAGGTCCTGGCAGAAATGTAGACCATCCGGTCCCTCAGCATTCCTGACCCTGCTGATCAGACCCAGAGGAATGTGAGGAATGTTCAGGTGTTCAGAGGAAACCGGTCTGGAAGAATCAGACCTGAACACAAACAGCCCCGTCTGATCAGGTCTGGTCTCTTCTACTGCACTGAGGTCCAGTTACTGAGGGCTGGTCCGGTCTAAGACCTGGTTAAAACCCTTATAGGGGTCTGAGCTGAGGATCTGGCTCCTGTAGGAAGAACAGATCTGTGGACGGACGTCACCAGCTGGTCCCGCTCCTCTTCAGTCCACAGGACACAACGCCTGTGATTCACTGACCACAGAACAGTTTTCCATGTTTCCTCTGACCACAGAACAGTTTTCCATGTTTCCTCTGACCACAGAACAGTTTTCCATGTTTCCTCAGTCCATGTTAAATGAGCTTTGGTCCAGAGAAGAAGGACCACGGTGTTTCTGGATCCTTTTTTTTTAATGCAGTGGCCCCTGAGGGCCCCTGAGGGCCCCTCCAGCCTTGTCTCTCAGAGATTTCTCCAGGTCCATGGACTGTCGGTGGAGGAGATTCAGAGTCTTCAGGAACATTTTTCTGAAATTGCTCCACAGTTTTCGTCTCAGTTTTTCTCAGGTTGGTGAACTTCTGCCCATCTTTACTGCTGAGAGACTCTGCCTCTCTAGAAGGACCCCTCCATGGCTGGGTTTGTTGTGCTTCCCCCTGCAGTCAGCTGCTCCCTGATATGCTGTCCTTCTGTGGTTCTGATCATGAGTATTGATCATGAGTAGTGTTTCAGTCAGTCTCCTGTGCTGATCAATAACTCATGGTTAACAGACTACAGGGTACTCTGACCCTCACTGAGGAATCAGGACCAGAATCCTGCAGAGTCCCCCTCTTTAAGGGGAACAGGAAACCAGTTTGTGTTTAACAGGAAACGAAGGTGTGAGCGTCACTCTGAGATGATAGTTCAGTAATTACAAAGTATTTTAGTCCATCATTAATCAATAAATCAATCATCTGCTGCAGACTCCCGGTATGTGGATCCTCTCTGGCTGATCCGCCTGTATTGTTCCCGTCAGATAAAACGCGCCCGCCACGCCCTTCACGTCCTTCACGTCAGCAGCTGTCACGCCCCAAACAAACGCCCCCTCACCAAGGCAGAGCATACCTCACATTACTGTCATACTGAACGCATGATGATCTCAGACAGCGAGCGGCGTGACTCACAGCTCTAAAAACATCTGAGAGAGGCCCGCCTCCCTCCACCGAGACAGAGACACGAGGAGGCGGCGGCCTCAGCGGGGAGCAAAACCAATATGGCCGACAGAGAACAATAACAGTGGTCCTCAGACTCGGTGATGTGGTCCTCAGAGTCAGTGATGTGGTCCTCAGACTCTGTGATGTGGTCATCAGAGTCTGTGATGTGGTCCTCAGAGTCTGTGATGTGGTCCTCAGAGTCTGTGATGTGGTCCTCAGAGTCTGTGATGTGGTCCTCAGAGTCTGTGATGTGGTCCTCAGACTCAGTGATGTGGCCCTCAGAGTCTGTGATGTGGTCCTCAGACTCAGTGATGTGGCCCTCAGAGTCTGTGATGTGGCCCTCAGAGTCTGTGATGTGGTCCTCAGACTCAGTGATGTGGCCCTCAGAGTCTGTGATGTGGTCCTCAGAGTCTGTGATGTGGTCCTCAGACTCAGTGATGTGGCCCTCAGAGTCTGTGATGTGGCCCTCAGAGTCTGTGATGTGGTCCTCAGAGTCTGTGATGTGGTCCTCAGAGTCTGTGATGTGGTCCTCAGAGTCAGTGATGTGGTCCTCAGACTCAGTGATGTGGTCCTCAGACTCAGGGATGTGGTCCTCAGAGTCTGTGATGTGGTCCTCAGACTCAGGGATGTGGTCCTCAGAGTCTGTGATGTGGTCCTCAGAGTCTGTGATGTGGCCCTCAGAGTCTGTGATGTGGTCCTCAGACTCAGTGATGTGGTCCTCAGACTCAGTGATGTGGTCCTCAGACTCAGTGATGTGGTCCTCAGAGTCTGTGATGTGGCCCTCAGAGTCTGTGATGTGGTCCTCAGACTCAGTGATGTGGTCCTCAGAGTCTGTGATGTGGTCCTCAGAGTCTGTGATGTGGTCCTCAGAGTCTGTGATGTGGTCCTCAGACTCAGTGATGTGGCCCTCAGAGTCTGTGATGTGGTCCTCAGAGGCTGTGATGTGGTCCTCAGAGTCTGTGATGTGGTCCTCAGACTCAGTGATGTGGCCCTCAGAGTCTGTGATGTGGCCCTCAGAGTCTGTGATGTGGTCCTCAGAGTCTGTGATGTGGTCCTCAGACTCAGTGATGTGGCCCTCAGAGTCTGTGATGTGGTCCTCAGAGTCTGTGATGTGGTCCTCAGAGTCTGTGATGTGGTCCTCAGAGTCTGTGATGTGGTCCTCAGAGTCTGTGATGTGGTCCTCAGACTCAGTGATGTGGCCCTCAGAGTCTGTGATGTGGCCCTCAGAGTCTGTGATGTGGTCCTCAGAGTCTGTGATGTGGTCCTCAGAGTCTGTGATGTGGTCCTCAGAGTCAGTGATGTGGTCCTCAGACTCAGTGATGTGGTCCTCAGACTCAGGGATGTGGTCCTCAGAGTCTGTGATGTGGTCCTCAGACTCAGGGATGTGGTCCTCAGAGTCTGTGATGTGGTCCTCAGAGTCTGTGATGTGGCCCTCAGAGTCTGTGATGTGGTCCTCAGACTCAGTGATGTGGTCCTCAGACTCAGTGATGTGGTCCTCAGACTCAGTGATGTGGTCCTCAGAGTCTGTGATGTGGCCCTCAGAGTCTGTGATGTGGTCCTCAGACTCAGTGATGTGGTCCTCAGAGTCTGTGATGTGGTCCTCAGAGTCTGTGATGTGGTCCTCAGAGTCTGTGATGTGGTCCTCAGACTCAGTGATGTGGCCCTCAGAGTCTGTGATGTGGTCCTCAGAGGCTGTGATGTGGTCCTCAGAGTCTGTGATGTGGTCCTCAGACTCAGTGATGTGGCCCTCAGAGTCTGTGATGTGGCCCTCAGAGTCTGTGATGTGGCCCTCAGACTCAGTGATGTGGTCCTCAGAGTCTGTGATGTGGTCCTCAGACTCAGTGATGTGGCCCTCAGAGTCTGTGATGTGGCCCTCAGAGTCTGTGATGTGGTCCTCAGAGTCTGTGATGTGGTCCTCAGAGTCTGTGATGTGGTCCTCAGAGTCAGTGATGTGGTCCTCAGACTCAGTGATGTGGTCCTCAGACTCAGGGATGTGGTCCTCAGAGTCTGTGATGTGGTCCTCAGAGTCTGTGATGTGGTCCTCAGACTCAGGGATGTGGTCCTCAGAGTCTGTGATGTGGTCCTCAGAGTCTGTGATGTGGCCCTCAGAGTCTGTGATGTGGTCCTCAGACTCAGTGATGTGGTCCTCAGACTCAGTGATGTGGTCCTCAGACTCAGTGATGTGGTCCTCAGAGTCTGTGATGTGGCCCTCAGAGTCTGTGATGTGGTCCTCAGACTCAGTGATGTGGTCCTCAGAGTCTGTGATGTGGTCCTCAGAGTCTGTGATGTGGCCCTCAGAGTCTGTGATGTGGTCCTCAGACTCAGTGATGTGGTCCTCAGAGTCTGTGATGTGGTCCTCAGAGTCTGTGATGTGGTCCTCAGAGTCTGTGATGTGGTCCTCAGACTCAGTGATGTGGCCCTCAGAGTCTGTGATGTGGTCCTCAGAGGCTGTGATGTGGTCCTCAGAGTCTGTGATGTGGTCCTCAGACTCAGGGATGTGGTCCTCAGAGTCTGTGATGTGGTCCTCAGAGTCTGTGATGTGGTCCTCAGACTCAGTGATGTGGTCCTCAGAGTCTGTGATGTGGTCCTCAGACTCAGGGATGTGGTCCTCAGAGTCTGTGATGTGGCCCTCAGAGTCTGTGATGTGGTCCTCAGACTCAGTGATGTGGTCCTCAGACTCAGTGATGTGGTCCTCAGACTCAGTGATGTGGTCCTCAGAGTCTGTGATGTGGCCCTCAGAGTCTGTGATGTGGTCCTCAGACTCAGTGATGTGGTCCTCAGAGTCTGTGATGTGGTCCTCAGAGTCTGTGATGTGGTCCTCAGAGTCTGTGATGTGGTCCTCAGACTCAGTGATGTGGCCCTCAGAGTCTGTGATGTGGTCCTCAGAGGCTGTGATGTGGTCCTCAGAGTCTGTGATGTGGTCCTCAGACTCAGTGATGTGGCCCTCAGAGTCTGTGATGTGGCCCTCAGAGTCTGTGATGTGGTCCTCAGACTCAGTGATGTGGTCCTCAGAGTCTGTGATGTGGTCCTCAGACTCAGTGATGTGGCCCTCAGAGTCTGTGATGTGGCCCTCAGAGTCTGTGATGTGGTCCTCAGACTCAGTGATGTGGTCCTCAGAGTCTGTGATGTGGTCCTCAGAGTCAGTGATGTGGTCCCACTGAATGGTAACTCTAGAACAGCTGATATAAACACACACGGCCCTTGTTGGACTTTAGTCACTGAATGATTCTTTAACTTCTTGGTCCTCCAGTGACGGGAGGAGTTCTGTCTTTGACGTGAGTCTTACTGGTTTTGGAGGAAATCTGGTCATATGAGAGACACAAACACAGAGACCAGAGAGAGGATGTCTGAAATACAGAGTCCTGAGGACCAGCTGCAGAATGATGAGCTGATAATGAAGGAGAGACGGAGATGTGAAGAAGGAAAGAGAAATAACCCGGAGAGTGAAAACAGCCTCTGACTAACCTGATGGTTGACATAGCTCACATTCCTGCTCAGACTCTCGGCTCTCCCTCCCTCTGTGACTGATTCAGGCTCCTGTATCACCTCTCAGTCTCAGATCTGATCCAGACTTCAGCTCAGCTGGTTCAGTCCAAACACCAGTTTAACCCCAGCTCTGTTCCACCATCTAACGGAGAAAGAGAGGGGTGGGACAGGAAATGGTCCTAAAGGGCCCGTCAGTCAAAAAGTCCCAGAATTATTCTGCAAACTTCCTCTCTGTCATTCTTAGAACAGGAAACATCAACGATCTTTCTCTGGTGTTGGCCGTCCTGGAAAGGAGGGAACAGAAGTTGACAAATACAACCTACTGTCTGAGGGAAGGGCCCCGACATCCCCAGCTTCACAAACATTCCAACTTTTGCATTTGATGCTGTCTTCCGAAAGTTCACAATGCATTCCATCCTTGCTGTTGAAGATGACCCAGTCTCTTGGTTTATCAGGGTCCAGTCTCTGGTTCATCAGGGTCCAGTCTCTGGTTCATCAGGGTCCAGTCTCTGGTTTATCAGGGTCCAGTCTCTGGGTTTATCAGGGTCCAGTCTCTGGTCTATCAGGGTCCAGTCTCTGGGTTTATCAGGGTCCAGTCTCTGGTTTATCAGGGTCCAGTCTCTGGTTTATCAGGGTCCAGTCTCTGGGTTTATCAGGGTCCAGTCTCTGGTTTATCAGGGTCCAGTCTCTTGGTTTATCAGGGTCCAGTCTCTGGGTTTATCAGGGTCCAGTCTCTGGTTTATCAGGGTCCAGTCTCTGGTTTATCAGGGTCCAGTCTCTGGGTTTATCAGGGTCCAGTCTCTTGGTTTATCAGGGTCCAGTCTCTGGGTTTATCAGGGTCCAGTCTCTGGTTTATCAGGGTCCAGTCTCTGGTTTATCAGGGTCCAGTCTCTGGGTTTATCAGGGTCCAGTTTCTTGGTTTATCAGGGTCCAGTCTCTTGGTTTATCAGGGTCCAGTCTCTGGGTTTATCAGGGTCCAGTCTCTGGGTTTATCAGGGTCCAGTCTCTGGGTTTATCAGGGTCCAGTCTCTGGTTTATCAGGGTCCAGTCTCTGGTTTATCAGGGTCCAGTCTCTGGGTTTATCAGGGTCCAGTCTCTGGTTTATCAGGGTCCAGTCTCTGGGTTTATCAGGGTCCAGTCTCTGGGTTTATCAGGGTCCAGTCTCTGGTTTATCAGGGTCCAGTCTCTGGGTTTATCAGGGTCCAGTCTCTGGTTTATCAGGGTCCAGTCTCTGGGTTTATCAGGGTCCAGTCTCTGGTTTATCAGGGTCCAGTCTCTTGGTTTATCAGGGTCCAGTCTCTGGGTTTATCAGGGTCCAGTCTCTGGGTTTATCAGGGTCCAGTCTCTGGGTTTATCAGGGTCCAGTCTCTGGTTTATCAGGGTCCAGTCTCTGGTTTATCAGGGTCCAGTCTCTGGGTTTATCAGGGTCCAGTCTCTGGTTTATCAGGGTCCAGTCTCTTGGTTTATCAGGGTCCAGTCTCTGGGTTTATCAGGGTCCAGTCTCTGGTTTATCAGGGTCCAGTCTCTTGGCTTATCAGGGTCCAGTGTCTTGGCTTATCAGGGTCCAGTCTCTGGGTTTATCAGGGTCCAGTCTCTGGTTTATCAGGGTCCAGTCTCTGGTTTATCAGGGTCCAGTCTCTGGGCTTATCAGGGTCCAGTCTCTGGTTTATCAGGGTCCAGTCCCTGGATTTATCAGGGTCCAGTCTCTGGGTTTATCAGGGTCCAGTCTCTTGGTTTATCAGGGTCCAGTCTCTTGGTTTATCAGGGTCCAGTCTCTGGTTTATCAGGGTCCAGTCTCTGAGTTTATCAGGGTCCAGTCCCTGGATTTATCAGGGTCCAGTCTCTGGTTTATCAGGGTCCAGTCTCTGGGTTTATCAGGGTCCTGTCTCTGGGTTTATCAGGGTCCAGTCTCTGGGTTTATCAGGGTCCAGTCTCTGGGTTTATCAGGGTCCAGTCTCTGGGTTTATCAGGGTCCAGTCTCTGGGTTTATCAGGGTCCAGTCTCTGGGTTTATCAGGGTCCAGTCTCTGGATTTATCAGGGTCCAGTCTCTGGGTCTATCAGGGTCCAGTCTCTGGGTTTATCAGGGTCCAGTCTCTGGGTCTATCAGGGTCCAGTCTCTTGGTTTATAAGGGTCCAGTCTCTGGTTTATCATGGTCCAGTCTCTTGGTTTATCAAGGTCCAGTCTCTGGGTTTATCAGGGTCCGGTCTCTGGTTTATCAGGGTCCAGTCTCTTGGTTTATCAGGGTCCGGTCTCTGGGTTTATCAAGGTCCGGTCTCTGGTTTATCAGGGTCCAGTCTCTGGTTTATCAGGGTCCAGTCTCTTGGTTTATCAGGGTCCAGTCTCTGGGTTTATCAGGGTCCAGTCTTTGGGTTCATCAGGGTCCAGTCTCTGGGTTTATCCGGGTCCAGTCTCTGGGTTTATCAGGGTCCAGTCTCTGGGTTTATCAGGGTCCAGTCTCTGGTTTATCAGGGTCCAGTCTCTTGGTTTATCAGGGTCCAGTCTCTGGGTTTATCAGGGTCCAGTCTCTGGGTTTATCAGGGTCCAGTCTCTTGGTTTATCAGGGTCCAGTCTCTGGGTTTATCAGGGTCCAGTCTCTTGGTTTATCAGGGTCAAGTCTCTGGTTTATCAGGGTCCAGTCTCTTGGTTTATCAGGGTCCAGTCTCTGGTTTATCAGGGTCCAGTCTCTTGGTTTATCAGGGTCCAGTCTCTGGGTTTATCAGGGTCCAGTCTCTGGGTTTATCAGGGTCCATTCTCTGGATTTATCAGGGTCCAGTCTCTGGGTCTATCAGGGTCCATTCTCTGGGTTTATCAGGGTCCAGTCTCTGGTTTATCAGGGTCCAGTCTCTGGTTTATCAGGGTCCAGTCTCTGTTTTATCAGGGTCCAGTCTCTGATTTATCAGGGTCCAGTCTCTGGTTTATGAGGGTCCAGTCTCTGGTTTATCAGGGTCCAGTCTCTGGGTTTATCAGGGTCCAGTCTCTGGGTCTATCAGGGTCCAGTCTCTGGTTTATCAGGGTCCAGTCTCTGGGTTTATCAGGGTCCAGTCTCTGGGT
>NC_054873.1:51915031-52027531 GCF_018320785.1 Cheilinus undulatus | reverse complement strand
GAGGACCGTCAGACCACGGTGGTCATGGACTAACGGACGGACCGTATGGAGGGAGAGGAGGCACCGAGCCTAGATCCCCGAGCCTAGATCCTCGAGTCCAGGTCCATCCGGTTCATGGTTTTATCCGCAGTGACACACCGAGCACCGAGCAGCATGTCGAGGCAGCAGCAGCACCGAGCGCCGTTAAAGCTCCCCGACAGCACCGGCAGCATGGTGGAGGTGAAGAGCAAGGTGAGTCCCGGGCTTTAGCACACAAACACGGGGCTCTGAGGCGGGAGAGACCCGGGACCGGAGCCGGGACACAGCTGTCAGCAGGCCTGGGGTCCCGGTGTTTCCCCGACACGGATCACCGCAGCCTGGACCCGGTCCCCCCGGTCCGCTGGTGTGTTACTATAGTGTGTGTTAGTGTGTGTGTTAGTGTGTGTGTTAGTGTGTTATTATTGTGTCTCTGTCCTGATGCTGACTCTCCGTGGGTTTCTGGTGGAGCCCCCCCTCTCTCTCCTCTCTCTCTCTCTCTCTCTCTTTCTCTCTCTGGTGGGTGGGTGGGTGGGGGGTGGGGGGGTCTACCTGACGGACAGGTGTTCTGCTCGTCAGGAGAGTGAAGCTGTTTTCTGCCTCCATGGTTTTTCTGATATCCGGTTAGTTGAAGCTCAGTAAAGGAGATCCAGGTCTCTGAGTCCCCCATGCCCTGGTTCACTCTGGTCCTCTGAGGGCCAGGGTGTTTTATTTTGGGTATTAGTATTTTATTTGGAAAAGGGAAATCAGAAACACGCTGGCTCCTTACTGACAAACATTCTGAGAATGTTGTGACTGCAGGGTCAGGTAGTCTCAGGCAGCTCCGCCCCCTGGTGGTTACTTCCGGTTTTTATGATTTCAATCACAAAATATATACATATATGATACAGACTGATATTTACAGCTGCTATAGACTGATATTTACAACTGATATAGACTGATATTTACAGCTGATATAGACTGATATTTACAGCTGATACAGACTGATATTTACAGCTGATATAGACTGATATTTACAGCTGATATAGACTGATATTTACAGCTGATGTAGACTGATATTTACAGCTGATGTAGACTGATATTTACAGCTGATGTAGACTGATATTTACAGCTGATATAGACTGATATTTACAGCTGATGTAGACTGATATTTACAGCTGATGTAGACTGATATTTACAGCTGATATAGACTGATATTTACAACTGATATAGACTGATATTTACAGCTGATACAGACTGATATTTAAAGCTGATATAGACTGATATTTACAGCTGATATAGACTGATATTTACAGCTGATACAGACTGATATTTACAGCTGATATAGACTGATATTTACAGCTGATACAGACTGATATTTACAGCTGATATAGACTGATATTTACAGCTGATATAGACTGATATTTACAGCTGATGTAGACTGATATTTACAGCTGATGTAGACTGATATTTACAGCTGATGTAGACTGATATTTACAGCTGATATAGACTGATATTTACAGCTGATGTAGACTGATATTTACAGCTGATATAGACTGATATTTACAGCTGATATAGACTGATATTTACAGCTGATATAGACTGATATTTACAGCTGATATAGACTGATATTTACAGCTGATATAGACTGATATTTACAGCTGATACAGACTGATATTTACAGCTGATACAGACTGATATTTACAGCTGATATAGACTGATATTTACAGCTGATATAGACTGATATTTACAGCTGATATAGACTGATATTTACAGCTGATATAGACTGATATTTACAGCTGATATAGACTGATATTTACAGCTGATATAGACTGATATTTACAGCTGATATAGACTGATATTTACAGCTGATATAGACTGATATTTACAGCTGATACAGACTGATATTTACAGCTGATACAGACTGATATTTACAGCTGATACAGACTGATATTTACAGCTGATATAGACTGATATTTACAGCTGATATAGACTGATATTTACAGCTGATATAGACTGATATTTACAGCTGATATAGACTGATATTTACAGCTGATATAGACTGATATTTACAGCTGATATAGACTGATATTTACAGCTGATATAGACTGATATTTACAGCTGATACAGACTGATATTTACAGCTGATATAGACTGATATTTACAGCTGATACAGACTGATATTTACAGCTGATACAGACTGATATTTACAGCTGATATAGACTGATATTTACAGCTGATATAGACTGATATTTACAGCTGATACAGACTGATATTTACAGCTGATACAGACTGATATTTACAGCTGATATAGACTGATATTTACAGCTGATATAGACTGATATTTACAGCTGATATAGACTGATATTTACAGCTGATATAGACTGATATTTACAGCTGATACAGACTGATATTTACAGCTGATACAGACTGATATTTACAGCTGATATAGACTGATATTTACAGCTGATATAGACTGATATTTACAGCTGATATAGACTGATATTTACAGCTGATATAGACTGATATTTACAGCTGATATAGACTGATATTTACAGCTGATACAGACTGATATTTACAGCTGATACAGACTGATATTTACAGCTGATATAGACTGATATTTACAGCTGATATAGACTGATATTTACAGCTGATATAGACTGATATTTACAGCTGATATAGACTGATATTTACAGCTGATATAGACTGATATTTACAGCTGATATAGACTGATATTTACAGCTGATATAGACTGATATTTACAGCTGATATAGACTGATATTTACAGCTGATACAGACTGATATTTACAGCTGATACAGACTGATATTTACAGCTGATATAGACTGATATTTACAGCTGATATAGACTGATATTTACAGCTGATATAGACTGATATTTACAGCTGATATAGACTGATATTTACAGCTGATATAGACTGATATTTACAGCTGATATAGACTGATATTTACAGCTGATATAGACTGATATTTACAGCTGATACAGACTGATATTTACAGCTGATATAGACTGATATTTACAGCTGATACAGACTGATATTTACAGCTGATACAGACTGATATTTACAGCTGATACAGACTGATATTTACAGCTGATATAGACTGATATTTACAGCTGATATAGACTGATATTTACAGCTGATATAGACTGATATTTACAGCTGATATAGACTGATATTTACAGCTGATATAGACTGATATTTACAGCTGATACAGACTGATATTTACAGCTGATACAGACTGATATTTACAGCTGATATAGACTGATATTTACAGCTGATATAGACTGATATTTACAGCTGATATAGACTGATATTTACAGCTGATATAGACTGATATTTACAGCTGATACAGACTGATATTTACAGCTGATACAGACTGATATTTACAGCTGATACAGACTGATATTTACAGCTGATATAGACTGATATTTACAGCTGATATAGACTGATATTTACAGCTGATATAGACTGATATTTACAGCTGATATAGACTGATATTTACAGCTGATATAGACTGATATTTACAGCTGATATAGACTGATATTTACAGCTGATATAGACTGATATTTACAGCTTTTTTTTGTGGTCGTTGTGGTTTCGGTCAGATAAACTGTTGTCGGACCTTCATGGAGTCTGGGTCTGATCCAGTACCATCTCTGTCTTTGTGTTTCCTCTCAGTGAAGCAGCAGAACAACATTCAACCCTGAACGATCAATAGAGAGAGACCAGCTGTCTATGAGGAGCTAACGTGCAGCGAGCTGCTGCTAACACGTTTCAGATTCTGAACCATGGCGCTCGCAGCAGCTCGGAGTGATAAAATATGATTTTAGTAAAAATCCGTTTTGATGCCATGAGACGACAGAATGTGCAGACACTCGATATCAGCTCATCTATTATTGATATTGATCAGAAATGCCAGACAGGCGTCTGCATGCTAGGGAGTTGGACAACAACGTTGTCAACATTTCAGCTAGGAGTGTGTGGGTTCTTTTTCTAATGGCAATAGTCTAATAAACACAGGAGACCATATATGGTCAAACATCTGACATTTGGAGACAAACAGGAAGTAGTGCAAATGTGAACCAGTGACTCCAGAATAAAAGCCTGATATCATAGATGCAAGCTTTACTGTGGTTTTAATGGTTTTAATGGTTTTAGTGGTTTAATGGTTTTAATGGTTCGGTGGTTTTAGTGGTTTTAGTGGTTTTAATGGTTTTAATGGTTTAATGGTTTTAATGGTTTAATGGTTTTAGTGGTTTTAATGGTTTAATGGTTTTAATGGTTTAATGGTTTTAATGGTTTTAATGGTTTAATGGTTTTAATGGTTTTAATGGTTTAATGGTTTTAATGGTTTTAATGGTTTTAATGGTTTTAATGGTTCAGTGATTTTAGTGGTTTAATGGTTTTAATGGTTTAATGGTTTTAATGGTTTTAATGGTTCAATGGTTTTAGTGGTTTTAATGGTTTTAATGGTTTAATGGTTTTAATGGTTTAATGGTTTTAGTGGTTTTAATGGTTTGAATGGTTTTAATGGTTTAATGGTTTTAATGGTTTAATGGTTTTAGTGGTTTTAATGGTTTTAATGGTTTAATGGTTTTAATGGTTTTAATGGTTCAATGGTTTTAGTGGTTTTAATGGTTTTAATGGTTTAATGGTTTTAATGGTTTAATGGTTTTAATGGTTTAATGGTTTTAGTGGTTTGAATGGTTTGAATGGTTTAATGGTTTTAATGGTTTAATGGTTTTAGTGGTTTTAATGGTTTGAATGGTTTAATGGTTTTAATGGTTCAATGCTTTTAATGGTTTTAATGGTTTAATGGTTTTAGTGGTTTGAATGGTTTGAATGGTTTAATGGTTTTAATGGTTTAATGGTTTTAGTGGTTTTAATGGGTACATAAACATAAGATATTCATTTATTAGTCCCACAAGTAGACATTCCAAATTTACAGCATCAAGAATGGAGTAGACAAGGCGCACAACTAGAGACATAGAAGAATAAATAGAGTAAGAATAAAAAGTCTACAGGGATTGTTATTGAGCTCTTAGAGGATCTGTAATGTCTAACTCTCCTAAAGTTACAGCGCTTAACAAATATATCAGACCACCTGTCATCTCTGTCTCAGAGACCATCCAGCATCATGAAGTGCTTTAATGCGGACTCTTTCATTTTCAGTCAGCTCTCCACGTTTTACCATTTTGAACAGGAATGAGGAATTTCAAACTGAATTCACCCAAATCTGAGCCGGCTCACTGGGCTTCTCTGAGAAGTCAGAAATGAATCAAGCATAACATTCAACCACTAAAACTCATTTTTCTCTTCAGGAATGACAGTAAATAACTATAATCTGACATATTAATCAGAAATATTAATGTGTTTTACTATTTTTCATTTTTTTGGTAAATCAGTACATTGTAAAATTCATGGATAACAATAATGATTCTATTTTAGCATTAAAAATATCATTTGGGTTAAAGAGCTTCTACATATTGATGTATTAACCATTGCAGAAACATAAAAAATGATTTTGGTAATTACCAATGCTGTTAATTTAGGGCAGCTGTGGCAGAAACCTGACTGTGGTTAGGGTTAGGGTGGTCTAATACATTTGTTAAGCTCTGTGTGTAATTAGCATGAACACAATTAGAATAATCATAGAAAGAAATGAAAAAACACACTTAAGGGCCTCTAAGGGTTAAAGTTCGTGCTGAATCAGCTGAATGTGACTGCTAGATCAAATTCACTCATAAGTCTAGAACCAGCTCCATCTTTACCCTAAAGAGAGAATCCTGAGGCCGCCCACAGCCGCTCATGGTCAGATAAGGTCTAGGTTTGCTGTTGAACCAGTTCTCCTGGTCGGTCCAGAGTCTGCTCTAAACACAAAGAAGTGATCAGAGATAAGACGTAGACCAGCCCCGTCCTTAGGTTGGACCCTGGAGGGTTGGTCAACCGCTCAGACGGTTTTTGGTATGAAGTGGAAGTGACTTCAACATGCCAAGGATGTTGATGAGGGAACCATCATATAGACCCAACATCAGAACATCAGCAGATACCAGAGAGAGATTATCTGAGCATGCTCACATACTCCTCTGCTGCACAGCACAGAGTTTATCTGAGCACGCTCACAACCTCCTCTGCTGCACAGCACAGAGTTTATCTGAGCACGCTCACAACCTCCTCTGCTGCACAGCACAGAGTTTATCTGAGCACGCTCACAACCTCCTCTGCTGCACAGCACAGAGTTTATCTGAGCACGCTCACAACCTCCTCTGCTGCACAGCAGGGAGTCAGTTACTGTGGATGGAAGATGAGGTGGAGAGGGAGGAATGTTTTAAAAACTGTAAAGGATGACATCATCTTCAAAGGCAGAGGGAGGAATGTTTTAAAATCTGTAAAAGATGACATCATCTTCAAAGGCAGAGGGAGGAATGTTTAAAAACTGTTAAGGATGACATCATCTTCAAAGGCAGAGGGAGGAATGTTTTGAAAACTGTAAAGGATGACATCATCTTCGATGGCAAAGGGAGGAATGTTTTTTCAAACTGTAATGTATGACATCATCTTCAAAGGCAGAGGGAGGAATGTTTAAAAACTGTAAAGGATGACATCCTGTTCAAAGGCAGAGGGAGGAATGTTTTAAAATCTGTAAAAGATGACATCATCTTCAAAGGCAGAGGGAGGAATGTTTAAAAACTGTTAAGGATGACATCATCTTCAAAGGCAGAGGGAGGAATGTTTTGAAAACTGTAAAGGATGACATCATCTTCGATGGCAAAGGGAGGAATGTTTTTTCAAACTGTAATGTATGACATCATCTTCAAAGGCAGAGGAGGAATGTTTAAAACTGTAAAGGATGACATCCTGTTCAAAGGCAGAGGAGGAATGTTTTAAAATCTGTAAAAGATGACATCATTTTCAAAGGCAGAGGGAGGAATGTTTAAAAACTGTTAAGGATGACATCATCTTCAAAGGCAGAGGAGGAATGTTTTGAAAACTGTAAGGATGACATCATCTTCGATGGCAAAGGGAGGAATGTTTTTTCAAACTGTAATGTATGACATCATCTTCAAAGACAGAGGGGGGAATGTTTTATAAACTGTAAAGGATGACATCCTATTCAAAGGCAGAGGGAGGAATGTTTTAAAATCTGTAAAAGATGACATTATCTTCAAAGGCAGAGGGAGGAATGTTTAAAAACTGTTAAGGATGACATCATCTTCAAAGGCAGAGGGAGGAATGTTTTGAAAACTGTAAAGGATGACATCATCTTCAAAGGCAGAGGGAGGAATGTTTATAAACTGTAAAGGATGACATCATCTTCAGGGGCAGAGGGAGGAATGTTTTATAAACTGTAAAGGATGACATCATCTTCAAAGGCAGAGAGGGAATGTTTTAAAATCTGTAAAAGATGACATCATCTTCAACGGCAGAGGAGGAATGTTTAAAAACTGTTAAGGATGACATCCTGTTCAAAGGCAGAGGGAGGAATGTTTTAAAATCTGTAAAAGATGACATCATCTTCAAAGGCAGAGGAGGAATGTTTAAAAACTGTTAAGGATGACATCATCTTCAATGGCAGAGGGAGGAATGTTTTGAAAAATTTAAAGGATTACAAAATCTTAGATGGAAATGGGAGGAATTTTTTTTCAAACTGTAATGTATGACATAATCTTCAAAGGCAGAGGAGGAATGTTTAAAAACTGTAAAGGATGACATCATGTTCAAAGGCAGAGGGAGGAATGTTTTAAAATCTGTAAAAGATGACATCATTTTCAAAGGCAGAGAAGGAATGTTTAAAAACTGTTAAGGATGACATCATCTTCAAAGGCAGAGGGAGGAATGTTTTGAAAACTGTAAAGGATGACATCATCTTCGATGGCAAAGGGAGGAATGTTTTTTCAAACTGTAATGTATGACATCATCTTCAAAGACAGAGGGGGGAATGTTTTATAAACTGTAAAGGATGACATCCTATTCAAAGGCAGAGGGAGGAATGTTTTAAAATCTGTAAAAGATGACATCATCTTCAAAGGCAGAGGGAGGAATGTTTAAAAACTGTTAAGGATGACATCATCTTCAAAGGCAGAGGGAGGAATGTTTTGAAAACTCTAAAGGATGACATCATCTTCAAAGGCAGAGGGAGGAATGTTTATAAACTGTAAAGGATGACATCATCTTCAGGGGCAGAGGGAGGAATGTTTTATAAACTGTAAAGGATGACATCATCTTCAAAGGCAGAGGGAGGAATGTTTAAAATCTGTAAAAGATGACATCATCTTCAAAGGCAGAGGGAGGAATGTTTAAAAACTGTTAAGGATGACATCATCTTCAGAGTCAGAGGAGGAATGTTTTGAAAACTGTAAAGGATGACATCATCTTCGATGGCAAAGGGAGGAATGTTTTTTCAAACTGTAATGTATGACATCATCTTCAAAGGCAGAGGGAGGAATGTTTAAAAACTGTTAAGGATGACATCATCTTCAAGGACAGAGGGGGGAATGTTTTATACACTGTAAAGGATGACATCCTGTTCAAAAGCAGAGGGAGGAATGTTTTAAAATCTGTAAAAGATGACATCATCTTCAAAGGCAGAGGGAGGAATGTTTAAAAACTGTAAAGGATGACATCATCTTCAAAGGCCGAGGGAGGAATGTTTTGAAAACTGTAAAGGATGACATCATCTTCAAAGGCAGAGGGTGGAATGTTTAATAATCTCTAAAGGATGACATCATCTTCAAAGACAAGGGTGGAATGTTTAATAATCTCTGAAGGATGACATCATCTTCAAAGACGGAGGGTGGAATGTTTAATAATCTCTAAAGGATGACATCATCTTCAAAGGCGGAGGGTGGAATGTTTAATAATCTCTAAAGGATGACATCATCTTCAAAGGCAAGGGTGGAATGTTTAATAATCTCTAAAAGATGACATCATCTTCAACGGCAAGGGTGGAATGTTTGACAATCTTTAAAGGATGACATCATCTTCAAAGACAAGGGTGGAACGTTTAATAATCTCTAAATGATGACATCATCTTCAAAGGCGGAGGGTGGAATGTTTAATAATCTCTAAAGGATGACATCATCTTCAAAGGCAAGGGTGGAATGTTTAATAATCTCTGAAGGATGACATCATCTTCAAAGGCAAGGGTGGAATGTTTATTAATCTCTGAAGGATGACATCATCTTCAAAGGCAAGGGTGGAATGTTTATTAATCTCTGAAGGATGACATCATCTTCAAAGGCAAGGGAGGAATGTTTAAAAACTGTTAAGGATGACATCATCTTCAAAGGCAGAGGGAGGAATGTTTTGAAAACTGTAACGGATGACATCATCTTCAAGGGCAGGGAGAGAAATGTTTTGAAAACTGTAAAGGATGACATCATCTTCAAAGGCAGAGGGAGGAATGTTTTATAAACTGTAAAGGATGACATCATCTTCATTGGCAGAGGGGGGAATGTTTTATAAACTGTAAAGGATGATGTCATCTTCAAAGACAGAGAGAGAATGTTTTATAAACTGTAAAGGATGACATCATCTTCAAAGACAGAGGGGGGAATGTTTTATAAACTGTAAATGATGACATCCTGTTCAAAGGCAGAGGGAGGAATGTTTTAAAATCTGTAAAAGATGACATCATCTTCAAAGGCAGAGGGAGGAATGTTTTATAAACTGTAAAAGATGACATCATCTTCAAAGGCCGAGGGAGGAATGTTTTGAAAACTGTAAAGGATGACATCATCTTCAAAGGCAGAGGGAGGAATGTTTTATAAACTGTAAAGAATGACATCATCTTCAGAGGCAGAGGGAGGAATGTTTTATAAACTGTAAAGGATGACATCATCTTCAAAGGCAGAGGGAGAAATGTTTTAAAATCTGTAAAAGATGACATCATCTTCAAAGGCAGACTGAGGAATGTTTTAAAAACAGTTAAGGATGACATAATCTTCAGAGGCAGAGGGAGGAATGTTTTAAAAACTGTTAAGGATGACATCATCTTCAGAGGCAGAGGAGGAATGTTTTAAAAACGGTAAAGTATGACATCATCTTCAAAGGCAGAGGGAGGAATGTTTTATAAACTATAAAGGATGACATTATCTTCAAAGGCAGAGGGAGGAATGTTTTTAAACTGTAAAGGATGACATCATCTTCAAAGGCAGAGAGAGGAATGTTTTATAAACTGTAAAAGATGACATCACCTTCAAAGGCAGAGGGAGGAATGCTTTAAAATCAGTTAAGGATGACATCATCTTCAAGGGCAGAGGATGGAATGTTTTATAAACTGTCAAGGGTGACATCATCTTCAAAGGCAGAGGGAGGAGTGTTATAAAATCAGTAAAGGAGCACATCATCTTCAAAGGCAGAGGGAGGAATGTTTCATAAACTGTAAAGGATGACATCATCTTCAAAGGCAAAGGGTGGAATGTTTTAAAAACTGTAAAGAATGACATCGTCTTCAATGGCAGAGGTAGGAATGTTTTATAATCTGTAAAGTATGACATCATCTTCAAAGGCAGAGGGAGGAATGTTTTATAAACTGTAAAGGATGACATCATCTTCAAAGGCAAAGGGAGGAATGTTTTATAAACTGTAAAGAATGACATCGTCTTCAATGGCAGAGGGGGGAATGTTTTATAAACTGTAAAGTATGACATCATCTTCAAAGGCAGAGGGAGGAATGTTTTAAAAACTATAAAGGATGACATCGTCTTAAACGGCAGAGGGAGGAATGTTTGTGACGCTGGGATGTTTGGTCATCTGTAGTTTGCATCTTTTGGAGACGTAGGTGGAACAGAGATGGATTCATGCTGGGCGCTGTAGGGGTCACCTGGTCCTGAGAAGATGAGGAGAGGAGAGTCAGATAGCAGGACGATGCTGACCACCATAGGGGTTTGAGTCCCGTACAGGACATCCCACTTGTGACGGTACTCTCTGACCAATCAGGATCTAGATTTCACCCTTCAGTATCGGCTTAGCTCCACGGGAGCCTAACCAGAGGTGATACCAAAGACAGGGTCAGAGACCAGACTGGTACCCCACAGAGGAAAACCATCCTACCAGAGCAGCTGGTCTCTGTTTGACTTCCTGTTTGCTGTGATTTAAGGTGGACCCTGACTCAGAATCAGAGGTTGTTGGGGTGTTAATGACTTTCCCTGTCACGTTATGTAATCAGAATTAAAGCGGGGTGTGCTGGTCTTTTGTCCTGGTAATAATGGCTCCATTTAGAGCTCCAGAGTGAGCCAACAGCCTGATAATCCTGATCCACAGAACTACACAAACCTGCTTTAGCCACAATAATCCCTTCAACTATTTACACCCTCTAATTACCTAAGTTTGTTTATAATGGCTCTTCCCCCTTTATTATGGCCCCGCCCCCTGTTTCTGTCATCCCTGAGGCCATCATTATTATCAGCACGCATGTGAACCACTACCACAGTGCATTCATCAACAGGAACCACAGAGACCTGGTTTTCTCCTTGGGGGGCAAACTGATTCAGATTAGCTCTAACGGCCACCACGGGGGAGGAGTTAAATCTGTGCTACAGGACAGGTGTGTAGGAGGAGGAGGAGTTACATCTGTGCTACAGGACAGGTGTGTGTGTGGGGGGTTACATCTGTGCTACAGGACAGGTGTGTAGGAGGGGGAGGAGTTACATCTGTGCTACAGGACAGGTGTGTAGGAGGAGGAGGAGTTACATCTGTGCTACAGGACAGGTGTGTGTGTGGGGGGTTACATCTGTGCTACAGGACAGGTGTGTAGGAGGGGGAGGAGTTACATCTGTGCTACAGGACAGGTGTGTAGGGGGGGAGTTACATCTGTGCTACAGGACAGGTGTGTAGGAGGGGGAGGGGTAACATCTGTGCTACAGGACAGGTGTGTAGGAGGGGGAGGAGTTACATCTGTGCTATAGGACAGGTGTGTAGAAGGGGAGGAGTTACATCTGTGCTATAGGACAGGTGTGTAGGAGGAGGAGTTACATCTGTGCTACAGGACAGGTGTGTAGGAGGCGGAGGAGTTACATCTGTGCTACAGGACAGGTGTGTGGGGGTTACATCTGTGCTACAGGACAGGTGTGTAGGAGGAGGAGTTACATCTGTGCTACAGGACAGGTGTGTCGGGGGGGAGTTACATCTGTGCTACAGGACAGGTGTGTAGGAGGGGGAGGGGTTACATCTGTGCTACAGGACAGGTGTGTAGAAGGGGGAGGAGTTACATCTGTGCTATAGGACAGGTGTGTAGGAGGGGGAGGGGTTACATCTGTGCTACAGGACAGGTGTGTAGAAGGGGGAGGAGTTACATCTGTGCTATAGGACAGGTGTGTAGGAGGGTGAGGAGGTACTTCGGTGCTACAGGACAGGTGTGTAGAAGGGGGAGGAGTTACATCTGTGCTATAGGACAGGTGTGTAGGGGGGGAGTTACATCTGTGCTACAGGACAGGTGTGTAGGAGGGGAGGAGTTACATCTGTGCTATAGGACAGGTGTGTAGGGGAGTTACATCTGTGCTACAGGACAGGTGTGTAGGAGGGGAGGAGTTACATCTGTGCTACAGGACAGGTGTGTAGAAGGGGGAGGAGTTACATCTGTGCTATAGGACAAGTGTGTAGGGGGGGAGTTACATCTGTGCTACAGGACAGGTGTGTAGGAGGGGGAGGAGTTACATCTGTGCTACAGGACAGGTGTGTAGGAGGGGGAGGAGTTAAATCTGTGCTAAAGGACAGGTGTGTAGGAGGGGGAGGAGTTACATCTGTGCTACAGGACAGGTGTGTAGAAGGGGGAGGAGTTACATCTGTGCTACAGGACAGGTGTCTAGGAGCGGGAGGACCTACATCCGTTCTACAGGACAGGTGTGTAGGAGTGGGAGGAGTTACATCTGTGCTACAGGACAGGTGTGTAGGAGGAGGAGGAGTTACATCTGTGCTACAGGACAGGTGTGTAGAAGGGGGAGGAGTTAAATCTGCTACAGGACAGGTGTGTAGGAGGAGGAGTTACATCTGTTCTTCAGTACCGGTGTGTATGAGTGGGAGGAGTTAAATCTGTGCTACAGGACAGGTGTGTAGGATGGGGAGGAGTTACATCTGTGCTACAGGACAGGTGTGTAGGAGGGGGAGGAGTTAAATCTGTGCTATAGGAGAGGTGTGTAGGAGGGGAGGAGTTACATCTGTGCTACAGGACAGGTGTGTAGGAGGGGGAGGAGTTAAATCTGTGCTATAGGACAGGTGTGTAGGAGGGGGAGGAGTTACATCTGTGCTACAGGACAGGTGTGTAGGGGGGGAGTTACATCTGTGCTACAGGACAGGTGTGTGGGGGGGGAGTTACATCTGTGCTACAGGACAGGTGTGTAGGCGGGGGGGAGTTCCATCTGGGCTACAGGACAGGTGTGTAGGAGGGGGAGGGGTAACATCTGTGCTACAGGACAGGTGTGTAGGAGGGGGAGGAGTTACATCTGTGCTACAGGACAGGTGTGTAGAAGGGGGAGGAGTTACATCTGTGCTATAGGACAGGTGTGTGGGGGGGGAGTTACATCTGTGCTACAGGACAGGTGTGTAGGAGGGGGAGGAGATACATCTGTGCTACAGGACAGGTGTGTAGGAGGAGGAGTTAAATCTGTGCTATAGGACAGGTGTGTGGGGAGTTACATCTGTGCTACAGGACAGGTGTGTAGGAGGGGGAGGAGTTACATCTGTGCTACAGGACAGGTGTGTAGAAGGGGGAGGAGTTAAATCTGTGCTACAGGACAGGTGTGTAGGAGAGGGAGGAGTTACATCTGTGCTATAGGACAGGTGTGTAGGGGTTACATCTGTGCTACAGGACAGGTGTGTAGGAGGAGGAGGAGTTACATCTGTGCTACAGGACAGGTGTGTAGAAGGGGGAGGAGTTAAATCTGCTACAGGACAGGTGTGTAGGAGGGGGAGGAGTTACATCTGTGCTACAGGACAGGTGTGTAGGAGGGGGAGGAGTTAAATCTGTGCTATAGGACAGGTGTGTAGGAGGGGGAGGAGTTACATCTGTGCTACAGGACAGGTGTGTAGGATGGGGAGGAGTTACATCTGTGCTACAGGACAGGTGTGTAGGAGGGGGAGGAGTTACATCTGTGCTACAGGACAGGTGTGTAGGAGGGGGAGGAGTTACATCTGTGCTACAGGACAGGTGTGTAGGAGGGGGAGGAGTTACATCTGTGCTATAGGACAGGTGTGTAGGAGGGGGAGGATTTAAATCTGTGCTACAGGACAGGTGTGTAGGAGGGGGAGGAGTTACATCTGTGCTATAGGACAGGTGTGTAGGAGGGGGAGGATTTAAATCTGTGCTACAGGACAGGTGTGTAGGAGGGGGAGGAGTTACATCTGTGCTATAGGACAGGTGTGTAGGAGGGGGAGGAGTTAAATCTGTGCTACAGGACAGGTGTGTAGGAGGGGGAGGAGTTACATCTGTGCTATAGGACAGGTGTGTAGGAGGGGGAGGAGTTACATCTGTGCTATAGGACAGGTGTGTAGGAGGGGGAGGAGTCACATCTGTGCTCTTTTCTAAAAGTCTGAGAGAAAGTTCAGTCACATGAGGCGATGGTTCTGTGTGTTAATCCTGGTGGAGATGAAGGATGCTGGAATCATCCAGAGGTCAGTGTCTTTAGCAGACATCGGTCTGTTAGTGAAGCTTTACTGATCTTAGACGGCTCCATCATCAGCTGTGGTCGTGGGGGTTTCACATTTATTTTACTTTAAAGATGTACTTCTCCTCCAGAATCAGCCGTTAAATCCCTGTGATTAATGATTGAACATATCTGAGTGTTTGAATATGAAAACAAAGCCTTTTTAAATTCCTTCTCTGGTGGAATGTGCGGTTTGGCTCCAAGCTTGAATTCCTGGTAAATTCCATCAGCTCAGACTTCAGGTTGGACACGTACGAGTCTCTTTAGTCAAACACAGTTGTGTTAAACTGGCAGTACTACGTCCATTCTTCATCTCCGTGGCGTTAGATCAGCGTTTTACTCAAACATCAGTGACTACAGTCACTCTCTCTGTGGGTGATTAGATAGTCTACGTAGATTTATTTGGCCTGTCTGATCACAGCAGACTGTCAGAGTGAGGACGACTCTGAGCCACAACTTTCCAGCTTCACCCGTACCTGGTCAGGAGCTCTGGGTAAGGGGGAGGAGTCAGAGCGCAGGTATGTGTGGTCTTAATGAGGTTCATCAGGGCGAGGTCAGAGTTCAGCCTTAGGGACAGAGAGAGAGGAGGGAGGAATAGACCCACTGCTCCGTCATATCTGGATATGGTTATCATTACAGGTTTATCAAACGTTCCCACCTTGACTTAGAAGATGATGTTATCATTATAAGATCATCAAACATTCCCACCTTGACTTAGATGTTGATGTTTTCTTTATAAGATTATCAAACATTCCTGCCTTGACTTTGACGATGATGTTATCTTTATAAGATTATCAAACATTCCTACCTTGACTTTGACGACGATGTTATCTTTATAAGATTATCAAACATTCCTACCTTGCCTTTGACGATGATGTTATCTTTATAAGATTATCAAACATTCCTACCTTGCCTTTGACGATGATGTTATCTTTATAAGATTATCAAACATTCCTACCTTGCCTTTGACGATGATGTTATCTTTATAAGATTATCAAACATTCCTACCTTGCCTTAGAAGATGACACCATGAACCCCTCACCCCTAGCCACTTTTCTAGAGGTTGTCACCAAAGTCCAGTCTAGGAAACTGTTGGTGTTTCTGTGTTCTAATAATGACGCTAATGATGCTGGAAGATTCTTGAATCTTGTCTGTTTTGGTTTAAAGACAGATCCCAGTCTCTCTCCAGGAACTAAATCCTGGTATTATTTTCTCCCTCTTTGTCTCGGTCAGTTTGAAGCAGAGTACCGTCGTTTCGCTCTGAAGAGGAACGGCCCAGGGGGCTTCCAGGAGTTTTACCGCCTCCTCCAAACCATCCACCGTATCCCGGGAATGGACGTGTTGCTGGGATACGCCGACGTACATGGAGACCTGCTGCCAATCAACAACGACGACAACTTCCACAAAGCCGTGTCGTCGGCAAATCCTCTGCTGCGGATCATCATCACCAAAAAAGGTACGACAGGTCATTTGTTCTAGTCCCGGTAGTAGCAGGCGTGATGTCTGAGAAGAGGACAGAACATCGGTTTTAACCTCTGACCCCTTCAATCTCTCCTGGACTTTTAGTCTTAAAAAGCCAATGTCAACCCTGTGGAGCAGTCCCGCTCTAAACTAACCCTAACCCTGTAATAGTCAGGGGTCTCCTGTAGTGGTCAGGGGTCTCCTGTGGTGGTCAGGGGTCTCCTGTGGTGGTCAGGGGTCTCCTGTGGTGGTCAGTGGTCTCCTGTGCTGATCAGGGGTCTCCTGTGGTGGTCAGGGGTCTCCTGTGCTGATCAGGGGTCTCCTGTGGTAGTCAGGGGTCTCCTGTGCTGATCAGGGGTCTTCTGTGGTAGTCAGGGGTCTCCTGTGGTAGTCAGGGGTCTTCTGTGGTAGTCAGGGGTTGCCTGTGGTAGTCAGGGGTCTCCTGTGGTAGTCAGGGGTCTCCTGTGCTGATCAGGCGTCTTCTGTGGTAGTCAGGGGTCTTCTGTGGTAGTCAGGGGTCTTCTGTGGTAGTCAGGGGTTGCCTGTGGTAGTCAGGGGTCTTCTGTGGTAGTCAGGGGTCTCCTGTGATAGTCAGGGGTCTTCTGTGGTAGTCAGGGGTTGCCTGTGGTAGTCAGAGGTCTCCTGTGATAGTCAGGGTCTTCTGTGGTAGTCAGGGTCTCCTGTGGTAGTCAGGGGTCTTCTGTGGTAGTCAGGGGTCTCCTGTGGTAGTCAGGGGTCTCCTGTGATAGTCAGGGGTCTTCTGTGGTAGTCAGGGGTCTCCTGTGGTAGTCAGGGGTCTCCTGTGATAGTCAGGGGTCTCCTGTGATAGTCAGGGGTCTTCTGTGGTAGTCAGGGGTCTCCTGTGGTAGTCAGGGGTCTCCTGTGATAGTCAGGGGTCTCCTGTGGTAGTCAGGGGTCTCCTGTGCTGATCAGGGGTCTTCTGTGGTAGTCAGGGGTCTACTGTGGTAGTCAGGGGTCTGCTGTGGTAGTCAGGGGTCTTCTGTGGTAGTCAGGGGTCTCCTGTGGTAGTCAGGGGTCTTCTGTGGTAGTCAGGGGTCTTCTGTGGTAGTCAGGGGTCTCCTGTGGTAGTCAGGGGTCTCCTGTGCTGATCAGGCGTCTTCTGTGGTAGTCAGGGGTCTTCTGTGGTAGTCAGGGGTCTTCTGTGGTAGTCAGGGGTTGCCTGTGGTAGTCAGGGGTCTTCTGTGGTAGTCAGGGGTCTCCTGTGATAGTCAGGGGTCTTCTGTGGTAGTCAGGGTTGCCTGTGGTAGTCAGGGGTCGCCTGTGCTAGTCAGGGGTCTTCTGTGGTAGTCAGGGGTCTCCTGTGGTAGTCAGGGGTCTTCTGTGGTAGTCAGGGGTCTCCTGTGGTAGTCAGGGGTCTCCTGTGATAGTCAGGGGTCTTCTGTGGTAGTCAGGGGTCTCCTGTGGTAGTCAGGGGTCTCCTGTGGTAGTCAGGGGTCTACTGTGGTAGTCAGGGGTCTACTGTGGTATTCAGGGTCTCCTGTGGTAGTCAGGGTCTCCTGTGATAGTCAGGGGTCTCCTGTGGTAGTCAGGGGTCTCCTGTGCTGATCAGGGGTCTTCTGTGGTAGTCAGGGGTCTCCTGTGGTAGTCAGGGGTCTCCTGTGGTAGTCAGGGGTCTTCTGTGGTAGTCAGGGGTCTTCTGTGGTAGTCAGGGGTTGCCTGTGGTAGTCAGGGGTCTCCTGTGGTAGTCAGGGGTCTCCTGTGATAGTCAGGGGTCTTCTGTGGTAGTCAGGGGTCTTCTGTGGTAGTCAGGGGTCTCCTGTGCTGATCAGGGGTCTTCTGTGGTAGTCAGGGGTCTCCTGTGATAGTCAGGGGTCTTCTGTGGTAGTCAGGGGTCTCCTGTGATAGTCAGGGGTCTTCTGTGGTAGTCAGGGGTCTCCTGTGGTAGTCAGGGGTCTTCTGTGGTAGTCAGGGGTCTCCTGTGGTGGTCAGTGGTCTCCTGTGCTGATCAGGGGTCTCCTGTGGTGGTCAGGGGTCTCCTGTGCTGATCAGGGGTCTCCTGTGGTAGTCAGGGGTCTCCTGTGCTGATCAGGGGTCTTCTGTGGTAGTCAGGGGTCTCCTGTGGTAGTCAGGGGTCTTCTGTGGTAGTCAGGGGTTGCCTGTGGTAGTCAGGGGTCTCCTGTGGTAGTCAGGGGTCTCCTGTGCTGATCAGGCGTCTTCTGTGGTAGTCAGGGGTCTTCTGTGGTAGTCAGGGGTCTTCTGTGGTAGTCAGGGGTTGCCTGTGGTAGTCAGGGGTCTTCTGTGGTAGTCAGGGGTCTCCTGTGATAGTCAGGGGTCTTCTGTGGTAGTCAGGGGTTGCCTGTGGTAGTCAGAGGTCTCCTGTGATAGTCAGGGGTCTTCTGTGGTAGTCAGGGGTCTCCTGTGGTAGTCAGGGGTCTTCTGTGGTAGTCAGGGGTCTCCTGTGGTAGTCAGGGGTCTCCTGTGATAGTCAGGGGTCTTCTGTGGTAGTCAGGGGTCTCCTGTGGTAGTCAGGGGTCTCCTGTGATAGTCAGGGGTCTCCTGTGATAGTCAGGGGTCTTCTGTGGTAGTCAGGGGTCTCCTGTGGTAGTCAGGGGTCTCCTGTGATAGTCAGGGGTCTCCTGTGGTAGTCAGGGGTCTCCTGTGCTGATCAGGGGTCTTCTGTGGTAGTCAGGGGTCTCCTGTGGTAGTCAGGGGTCTCCTGTGGTAGTCAGGGGTCTTCTGTGGTAGTCAGGGGTCTCCTGTGGTAGTCAGGGGTCTTCTGTGGTAGTCAGGGGTCTTCTGTGGTAGTCAGGGGTCTCCTGTGGTAGTCAGGGGTCTCCTGTGCTGATCAGGCGTCTTCTGTGGTAGTCAGGGGTCTTCTGTGGTAGTCAGGGGTCTTCTGTGGTAGTCAGGGGTTGCCTGTGGTAGTCAGGGGTCTTCTGTGGTAGTCAGGGGTCTCCTGTGATAGTCAGGGGTCTTCTGTGGTAGTCAGGGGTTGCCTGTGGTAGTCAGGGGTCTCCTGTGATAGTCAGGGGTCTTCTGTGGTAGTCAGGGGTCTCCTGTGGTAGTCAGGGGTCTTCTGTGGTAGTCAGGGGTCTCCTGTGGTAGTCAGGGGTCTCCTGTGATAGTCAGGGGTCTTCTGTGGTAGTCAGGGGTCTCCTGTGGTAGTCAGGGGTCTCCTGTGATAGTCAGGGGTCTCCTGTGATAGTCAGGGGTCTTCTGTGGTAGTCAGGGGTCTCCTGTGGTAGTCAGGGGTCTCCTGTGGTAGTCAGGGGTCTCCTGTGGTAGTCAGGGTCTCCTGTGCTGATCAGGGTCTTCTGTGGTAGTCAGGGGTCTCCTGTGGTAGTCAGGGGTCTCCTGTGGTAGTCAGGGGTCTTCTGTGGTAGTCAGGGGTCTTCTGTGGTAGTCAGGGGTCTTCTGTGGTAGTCAGGGGTCTCCTGTGGTAGTCAGGGGTCTCCTGTGATAGTCAGGGGTCTTCTGTGGTAGTCAGGGGTCTTCTGTGGTAGTCAGGGGTCTCCTGTGCTGATCAGGGGTCTTCTGTGGTAGTCAGGGGTCTCCTGTGATAGTCAGGGGTCTTCTGTGGTAGTCAGGGGTCTCCTGTGATAGTCAGGGGTCTTCTGTGGTAGTCAGGGGTCTCCTGTGGTAGTCAGGGGTCTTCTGTGGTAGTCAGGGGTCTCCTGTGGTAGTCAGGGGTCTCCTGTGATAGTCAGGGGTCTTCTGTGGTAGTCAGGGGTCTCCTGTGGTAGTCAGGGGTCTCCTGTGATAGTCAGGGGTCTCCTGTGATAGTCAGGGGTCTTCTGTGGTAGTCAGGGGTCTCCTGTGGTAGTCAGGGGTCTCCTGTGATAGTCAGGGGTCTCCTGTGGTAGTCAGGGGTCTCCTGTGCTGATCAGGGGTCTTCTGTGGTAGTCAGGGGTCTCCTGTGGTAGTCAGGGGTCTCCTGTGGTAGTCAGGGGTCTTCTGTGGTAGTCAGGGGTCTCCTGTGGTAGTCAGGGGTCTTCTGTGGTAGTCAGGGGTCTTCTGTGGTAGTCAGGGGTCTCCTGTGGTAGTCAGGGGTCTCCTGTGCTGATCAGGCGTCTTCTGTGGTAGTCAGGGGTCTTCTGTGGTAGTCAGGGGTCTTCTGTGGTAGTCAGGGGTTGCCTGTGGTAGTCAGGGGTCTTCTGTGGTAGTCAGGGGTCTCCTGTGATAGTCAGGGGTCTTCTGTGGTAGTCAGGGGTTGCCTGTGGTAGTCAGGGGTCTCCTGTGGTAGTCAGGGGTCTTCTGTGGTAGTCAGGGGTCTCCTGTGGTAGTCAGGGGTCTTCTGTGGTAGTCAGGGGTCTCCTGTGGTAGTCAGGGGTCTCCTGTGATAGTCAGGGGTCTTCTGTGGTAGTCAGGGGTCTCCTGTGGTAGTCAGGGGTCTCCTGTGATAGTCAGGGGTCTCCTGTGATAGTCAGGGGTCTTCTGTGGTAGTCAGGGGTCTCCTGTGGTAGTCAGGGGTCTCCTGTGATAGTCAGGGGTCTCCTGTGGTAGTCAGGGGTCTCCTGTGCTGATCAGGGGTCTTCTGTGGTAGTCAGGGGTCTCCTGTGGTAGTCAGGGGTCTCCTGTGGTAGTCAGGGGTCTTCTGTGGTAGTCAGGGGTCTTCTGTGGTAGTCAGGGGTCTTCTGTGGTAGTCAGGGGTCTCCTGTGGTAGTCAGGGGTCTCCTGTGATAGTCAGGGGTCTTCTGTGGTAGTCAGGGGTCTTCTGTGGTAGTCAGGGGTCTCCTGTGCTGATCAGGGGTCTTCTGTGGTAGTCAGGGGTCTCCTGTGATAGTCAGGGGTCTTCTGTGGTAGTCAGGGGTCTCCTGTGGTAGTCAGGGGTCTCCTGTGCTGATCAGGGGTTGCCTGTGGTAGTCAGGGGTCTCCTGTGGTAGTCAGGGGTCTCCTGTGGTAGTCAGGGGTCTTCTGTGGTAGTCAGGGGTCTTCTGTGGTAGTCAGGGGTTGCCTGTGGTAGTCAGGGGTCTCCTGTGGTAGTCAGGGGTCTCCTGTGATAGTCAGGGGTCTTCTGTGGTAGTCAGGGGTCTTCTGTGGTAGTCAGGGGTCTTCTGTGGTAGTCAGGGGTCGCCTGTGGTAGTCAGGGGTCTCCTGTGGTAGTCAGGGGTCTTCTGTGGTAGTCAGGGGTCTTCTGTGGTAGTCAGGGGTCTCCTGTGGTAGTCAGGGGTCTCCTGTGCTGATCAGGCGTCTTCTGTGGTAGTCAGGGGTCTTCTGTGGTAGTCAGGGGTCTTCTGTGGTAGTCAGGGGTTGCCTGTGGTAGTCAGGGGTCTTCTGTGGTAGTCAGGGGTCTCCTGTGATAGTCAGGGGTCTTCTGTGGTAGTCAGGGGTTGCCTGTGGTAGTCAGGGGTCTCCTGTGATAGTCAGGGGTCTTCTGTGGTAGTCAGGGGTCTCCTGTGGTAGTCAGGGGTCTTCTGTGGTAGTCAGGGGTCTCCTGTGGTAGTCAGGGGTCTCCTGTGGTAGTCAGGGGTCTTCTGTGGTAGTCAGGGGTCTTCTGTGATAGTCAGGGGTCTCCTGTGATAGTCAGGGGTCTTCTGTGGTAGTCAGGGGTCTCCTGTGGTAGTCAGGGATCTCCTGTGATAGTCAGGGGTCTCCTGTGGTAGTCAGGGGTCTCCTGTGCTGATCAGGGGTCTTCTGTGGTAGTCAGGGGTCTCCTGTGGTAGTCAGGGGTCTCCTGTGGTAGTCAGGGGTCTTCTGTGGTAGTCAGGGGTCTTCTGTGGTAGTCAGGGGTTGCCTGTGGTAGTCAGGGGTCTTCTGTGGTAGTCAGGGGTCTCCTGTGATAGTCAGGGGTCTTCTGTGGTAGTCAGGGGTTGCCTGTGGTAGTCAGGGGTCTCCTGTGATAGTCAGGGGTCTTCTGTGGTAGTCAGGGGTCTCCTGTGGTAGTCAGGGGTCTTCTGTGGTAGTCAGGGGTCTCCTGTGGTAGTCAGGGGTCTCCTGTGATAGTCAGGGGTCTTCTGTGGTAGTCAGGGGTCTCCTGTGGTAGTCAGGGGTCTCCTGTGATAGTCAGGGGTCTCCTGTGATAGTCAGGGGTCTTCTGTGGTAGTCAGGGGTCTCCTGTGGTAGTCAGGGGTCTCCTGTGATAGTCAGGGGTCTCCTGTGGTAGTCAGGGGTCTCCTGTGCTGATCAGGGGTCTTCTGTGGTAGTCAGGGGTCTCCTGTGGTAGTCAGGGGTCTCCTGTGGTAGTCAGGGGTCTTCTGTGGTAGTCAGGGGTCTTCTGTGGTAGTCAGGGGTTGCCTGTGGTAGTCAGGGGTCTCCTGTGGTAGTCAGGGGTCTCCTGTGATAGTCAGGGGTCTTCTGTGGTAGTCAGGGGTCTCCTGTGGTAGTCAGGGGTCTCCTGTGATAGTCAGGGGTCTTCTGTGGTAGTCAGGGGTCTCCTGTGGTAGTCAGGGGTCTCCTGTGATAGTCAGGGGTCTTCTGTGGTAGTCAGGGGTCTCCTGTGTGCACTGACAGGACTGTGAGGTGTGATCAGGTCTAAGGTGTAGGGTCTAAGGTCTGACTCCCAGATCTGTGATCAGAGCTGGTCACAGTTAGTCCTGGTCAGGGTTCAGACTAATCTCTGGTTAATAATTCATGATGTAATGATGCTAATCTGCTAGCTTCTGTTGTTGTTGAGGCTCACTGACAGCTGCAGCTGTAATCAGATTACTGAGAGGAGAGAGTCCTCTTTAACGCTCAGAACCCCAGAACTGAACAGGGAACCCTTCAACACACACATCAGAAATAATGGTCCCATCTAACCCGGCATTCTTCAGGCCCTGATCCTCCTCCCGTTAGGGATTAGCTCACTCCTAATCTCTCCAAAACAATCCCCAAACTTTAATCTTGTTTTTCTCCACATCCTGCTCAAATTAAGCTCCAGAGGCACAAAACAACGGCCGGAGCAGCAGCAGGGTTTAGACCCCTAAAAGCCGACGCCTGGATCCTGAATCCTGGGGCTCGTTTTAGTCTAAGAGACAAAGTCCACCAGAAAACCTAAAAAAGGGACATTTGACCAAGACTTCCAGGGCCGGATGCCCAGAAGCATCCCCACAGCACGATGCTGCTGAGAAGCATCCCAACAGCATGATGCTGCCACCAGCGTGCTCCACAGTGGGGATGGTGTGTTTGTGGTGATGTCAGTGTTTGGCGTCTTGTCTGATGGTCTCAAAGCTCCATTCTGGTCTCATCAGACCAAAGACCTTTCTTCCTCTTGACCATGGAGTCTCCCACAGTCCTTCTGGTGAACTCTAGTCCAGATTGAATCTGAGTTTTCTTCAACAGTGTCTTTCTCTTTGCCACTCTCCCATAAAGCTCTGACTGGTGAAGAACCCGGCCAACAGTTGTTGTCTGCAGAGTCTCTCCATCTCAGCTGCTGAAGCTTGGAGCTCCTTCAGAGTAGTCATAGGTGTCTTGGTGTCCTCTCTCACTAGTCTCCTTCTTGCACGCCCACTCAGTGTGTGAGGACGGTCTGATCTAGGCAGATTTACACATGTGACATATTCCTTCATTTCTTCATGATGATTTAACTGAACCCTGGGGGATGTTCAGAGACTTGGAGATGTTTCTGTCTCCATCTTCTGACTTAGACTTTCAGTAAACTTCTCTCTGGGTGTTCTTTTGTCTTCATGGTGTAATGGTACCCATGAATATCATAATTTAGTGTTGTTAAAACCCGGTGTAATCGTCTTATCTGTCTCCATTAAAACTGTCGATGTCTATGACAATGGATCAGGAAATAGAAGGGTCGTCCTATTACACAGGAGCAGATTTCACCACTACACCTGTAGCTCTGTTTCACTGTTAATGAGGGGTAAAGTTAGAGACAGAGCCTCCTCCTCCTCACATCTTCATCACCCTTCCTAACCCTGTGCTCCTCTGTAACCTGAAGCACAGCGGGCTTTGAGGGGTGTGTATTAGTGTGTATTAGTGTGTATTAGTGTGTGATTGAAACAGAGAGTGCTAGGGTCCATCTGGTGCTGTGGTCCATTATCCTCTGAGTGGGATTAACCTCCTCTGAGACCTCATCAATCATATCGGCTCCAGTGTTTGTGTCAGTGTGTGGGTGTGTGTGTGTGTGGGTGTGTGTGTGTGTGTGTTGGGGGGTGTTGGTGTGTGTTGGTGTGTAGATCCATCCCATGATGAGGTAAGGGTCCATAACAGGAAGTCAGAGCTGTCAGTCTGCAGACAGGTCGTTAACCATCTCACCCTGTGTCACTATAACTCTGGTAACCATGACAACCACTCTGCAGGAGTGCCATGCAGGCTGGGATCAGCTCAGTCACTTATCACTGTGATTACCATGGTTACCATGGTCACCGGGGTGACAATGGGATAGAAATGACAGTTGCCATCCTTTGAATTTAATCAAACATTCCATCCTTACCTTCAAAGATGATGTCATCCTTTACAATTTATAAAACATTCCATCCTTGCCTTTGAAGATGATGTCATCCTTTCATTTTAATCAAACATTCCATCCTTGCCTTTGAAGATGATGTCATCCTTTACAATTTATAAAACATTCCATCCTTGCCTTTGAAGATGATGTGATCCTTGAGTGTTAATCAAATATTCCATCCTTGCCTTTGAAGATGATGTTGTCCTTTCGTGTTAATCAAACATTCCATCCTTGCCTTTGAAGATGATGTCATCCTTTTGTTTTAATCAAACATTCCATTCTTGCCTTTAAAGATATCATCCTTTAATGTCAATCAAACATTCCATCCTTGCCTTTGAAGATGACGTGTTCTTTTAGGGTTAAGCAAACATTCCATCCTTGCCTTTGAAGATGATGTCATCCTTTCGTGTTAATCAAATATTCCATCCTTGCCTTTGAAGATGATGTGTTCCATTAGTGTTAAGCAAACATTCCATCCTTGCCTTTGAAGATGATGTCATCCTTAAGTGTTAATCAAATATTCCATCCTTGCCTTTGAAGATAATGTGTTCCTTTCGTGTAATCAAACATTCCATCCTTGCCTTTGGAGATGATGTGTTTCTTTTGTGTTAAGCAAACATTCCATCCTTGCCTTTGAAGATGATGTGTTTCTTTCATATTAATCAACCATTCAATCCTCTGCCTTTGAAGATGATGTCATCTTTACATGTTAATCAACCATCAATCCCTACCTTTGAAGATGATGTGTTCCTTTCATGTTAATCAAACATTCCATCCTTGCCTTTGAAAACGATGTGTTCCATTAGTGTTAAGCAAACATTCCATCTTTGCCTTTGAAGATGATGTTGTCCTTTCATGTTAATCAAACATTCAAGCCTCTGCCTTTGAAGATGATGTCATCCTTAAGTGTCAATCAAATATTCCATCCTTGCCTTTGAAGATAATGTGTTCCTTTCGTGTTAATCAAACATTCCATCCTTGCCTTTGAAAACAATGTGTTCCATTAGTGTTAGGCAAACATTCCATCCTTGCCTTTGAAGATGATGTCATCCTAACATGTTAATCAACCATTCCATCCCTTCCTTTGAAGATGATGTGTTCCTTTCATGTTAATCAAACATTCCATCCTTGCCTTTGAAAACGATGTGTTCCATTATTGTTAAGCAAACATTCCATCCTTGCCTTTGAAGATGATGTCATCCTTTCATGTTTATCAAACATTCCATCCTTGCCTTTGAAGATGATGTCATCCTTTCATGTTTATCAAAAATTCCATCCTTGCCTTTTAAAACGATGTGTTCCATTATTGTTAAGCAAACATTCCATCCTTGCCTTTGAAGATGATGTCATCCTTTCATGTTTATCAAACATTCCATCCTTGCCTTTGAAGATGATGTGTTCCTTTAGGGTTAAGCAAACATTCCATCCTTGCCTTTGAAGATGATGTCATCCTTTCGTGTTAATCAAACATTCCATCCTTGCCTTTGAAAACAATGTGTTCCATTAGTGTTAGGCAAACATTCCATCCTTGCCTTTGAAGATGATGTCATCCTAACATGTTAATCAACCATTCCATCCCTTCCTTTGAAGATGATGTGTTCCTTTCATGTTAATCAAACATTCCATCCTTGCCTTTGAAAACGATGTGTTCCATTATTGTTAAGCAAACATTCCATCCTTGCCTTTGAAGATGATGTCATCCTTTCATGTTTATCAAACATTCCATCCTTGCCTTTGAAGATGATGTCATCCTTTCATGTTTATCAAAAATTCCATCCTTGCCTTTTAAAACGATGTGTTCCATTATTGTTAAGCAAACATTCCATCCTTGCCTTTGAAGATGATGTCATCCTTTCATGTTTATCAAACATTCCATCCCTGCCTTTGAAGATGATGTGTTCCTTTCGTGGTTAGCAAACATTCTCCACGGCTAGTCCCCATGTCATCACCTGTCCACACTGTCGTTTTGTGCTGGCCATTTTTGTTTTGTAGTTGGAAGTGGATGTGAGCGTGCACCTGTTGTGTCATTATGACATCAGAGCGCCTCCTGCTGGCCTGGCATGGAGACTACACCAGTTCTGATAGTTTAAGGATCAGTGTGCTCGGCTGTTTTTATCAGACATAGGGCTTAAAACTGTTTCTGTGTTCAGTCTTTCTCTCATCCATGTCAGCATCCATGCTCTGCTCCAGTCTTTCAGTGACATGGTCATGGAGAGTTTGTTTAGGAGACGTTGTCCAGCCATCATCTACCTGCGGGGTTAAGAGCATGAGGGTGATGAGGGCGGAGCCTAGACAGTGAACCATCCTCTGCAGTATTAACCCTTCACACCATTATAATCTGGGTTATCGTGCTGAAATGTGACTGCTGGGATGAAGGATGGTAATGTTATACAGTAGGTTAAGCCCCGCCCAGTGGGTGCACACAGAGCTCTTTGTTTGGTGTTGGTTCAGACATATGGGGGCCCCTGGAGCTCCAGATGGTGGAGTGCGGTCACCGTCCCACACAGACAGACGGGCAGGCAGGTAGGGGTGACTGAGAGGTGCTGATGTGGGTCAGACAATATTCCTCTCTGACCTGCTGATCACGTCTGACGGCTGATTCACGGAGCCTTTTAAATGTTTATTTCTCTTTCAGCCTCGCTGTGATGGCCACACAGGGTTAATGGGCCTTTGCCTTTAATGATGTCATCCTTTAACACCTTTAATGGCTTAAGACAGATGTCATGAAAGCTTCTGGAACATTCCATCCTTGCCTGAAAAAATGAATTCCTCCTTTAAATCCATAAATCTGTTGAAGTGTTTATATTTAGGCAGGTAGCTCTGAGCAGATCTAACCCTGACACTGACTGGTGATAAAGATAACCAGTGGTTGACTTTATAAAACCGTTTTATCTGTTATTAACTGAGAATAAACCCTGAAGTCTAACATCGGCAGGCCCCTCTTCACGGAGGCTGCCATCTTGGATTCTTGCATCCAGGGACCAAACAACAGAAACCTATTGTTATGTAATTCCCCTTGTTGCCATGGTTACCATCAGAGCATCCCAGTCTAGACTCTGACTGTTCATACTGGTAATGTTCCAATTTCCAGTCAGGTCTAACACCCTTACAGCATGAAGCCCACCAGAACTAAACTAACCCCTCTCTACCCCATACTTCCTGTCTTCCTTCAGCACTCCTTTCAAAATAAAAGCCACAACCCCATAAAATACATCTTTGATCACTAAAACGAAACAGACCTGTGGCCACAGGTGTTGTTGTCAAAGATGTTTTTAGGGCTTTCTGCCTTTATTTTGAAAGGACTGCTGACAGGAAATAATGGGGAAGAGAACCAGGATCCTGTGAGCGGTGTCCTGAGGCATGTAGCCTCTGCTCCACCCTGTCCCGTCATGAGGGGGTGTAACCGCTGCCCCCTGACCTCATGAACGTACTCACTGAAACGTTCTCTGACATGGCGAACACCCTGAGATGGTGACATCCGTGCCGTAGAGCTGCTGTTTCCTGTGAGTTTGGAGGACGTGTTTGTTTTGCTCTCCAGGACCAGACTGAATATTTATGATGTCTGATAAACAGGATTATCATGGTAATCAGATTTGAGGCCGTAGCGCGGCATAAAGAGCCCATCCAGGCTTTTATTGTGAAGGAGAGGTTCACATATCTGAGTTCAGAGGGGGGCTTAGCGGCGTCTGTGCCTGCAGGCCTCAGTCTGGACCCTCAGCAGGAGCAGGCGTGTGCGTGCTCCCTCCTAATGCTGCTCTCTGCGTTGGTCGATAGCGCTCCTCAGAGAGAGAGCGGCCTGAAACGCTCACAGACGGCAGGAATGTGGAGCGAGGAATGCAGCGGGACGAGCGCCCGCCTCCAGCAGAGACCACGTCTGCTGGTTCTTCTTTACGAGGTGAAAACTCTCAGAGACTTTGGGTTTGATCAGACGTGATAACAGATTACCACTGCTGATTGGTTACTCAGACACCAGCTGATTCTTCGTCAGACCATGTGACCATCCTCTGGTATCAGACCTCTCTGTCCTCCTCTGGTTCTAACAACGGCCCATCATCCTCTCTGTCCTCCTCTGGTTCTAACAACGCTATGAAATAACCATGGAACATGACGAGACGGAGATGTTTTAAAGCTAATTGCAAAGCCGGAACTACACTCCAGACATGGCTGCTGCACTGTGTCACTCCGCCCAGTGGTCCACTCAGGAAATAGTTCAGAGTATTTGCTTCATGTGTCGTAACGTTACATAATTATACATTATTATTTCATAGCGTGGTGAATGTGCAGGTCACAACTTGTCCATGAGAGCGTTTTGGAGTTGTTGGATTGTGTATTTGATGAGTTTGATGAGGGAAAACAAAGATTCTGTCTGCTAGCATAGCGCAGCTGGTTTAACGGTCCCCCCAAATCTAGAAACAGCTTCAACCGACAACTAAAGGAAACGGACCTATTACTAAGACTATAGGGATTATGGCAATGGGCGAATATGCCAAAATGTTGAAGTATCCCTTTAATGAATGACATCATCTTTTAAGGCAACATGAGGACAGGTTGATGGTATATCTGTGGACCATGAACATGAGGACAGGTTGATGGTATATCTGTGGACCATGAACATGAGGACAGGTTGATGGTATATCTGTGGACCATGAACATGAGGACAGGTTGATGGTATATCTGTGGACCATGAACATGAGGACAGGCTGATGGTATATCTGTGGACCATGAACATGAGGACAGGCTGATGGTATATCTGTGGACCATGAACATGAGGACAGGTTGATGGTATATCTGTGGACCATGAACATGAGGACAGGTTGATGGTATATCTGTGGACCATGAACATGAAGTCAGGCTGATGGTATATGAAATGACCACAGAGCTTCATTTAAAGTGGAAAGGGGTCCCTTCAGACCTTAAGCGTGTATCAGAGCTCTACCTGCAGCCAGCAGGTGTGTCGCCTCCTCACACTCTTTATTCATATTTCATTCAATGTCTGACGAGGTTGCAGAGGAAGCTGATTGGACGACAGCAGGCAGCCAGGTTGTTTTGTTTGGGTTGGCCTCATAGCAACAAAGGAAACAACATAGTGGCCTGTCTGAGAATGACTGAAAGAACAACACGTGCCAGACAATGTGGGCGTGTCCCGCCGCTGCTGAGGGTGACGGTAGGGAGGGCTGGTAGATCAGATCAGCGGATCTCTGTGTGTTTTAGCTGAAAACTCAGAATTTACCTGGATAACAAATGGAGGGCTGTCAGGATACCAGAATGATAAATGTTGGCGTGATCTGAGCACTCAGAGGCCTGACTGAGTCCACAGCTACTAAAACAGCCTGATAGAGCTCACTCTTCTCTTTTAATGATGGACATCTGCTAACATAAGGTCTAAAGTCTAGAAAAATATGGGCTCAGTTTCCTCATATTAAGATTCTTAAAATGCTGTTGTTAGGTTTGGTCATCATTCATACATTGACCTAAATGAGGGAGAAAAGCTGTTAAAGTGCACTTCCACATTCATGCTGGAAGTGATGCTTGAATGTGCTTGGCTCTGTTCCCAAAATAATAAGAATTGGGTTTTATTTTTTATCAGAAGGAGGACTCCTGTCTTTAACTGCTTTTCTCCCTTACTTTCTCATGAACACGCCTTTAAAGGACACTCTGATACACCGTTTAGACCATAAACCTTGTGGAGTACTGGTTACACTGGGATGACACCTGGGGCCCAGACTGGCATGCAGATAAAAGGCAAGCATGGAATGTTTTTATTTTTTAGAGGATGACATCATCAGAGGCAGAGGATGGAATGTTGGTGAAGCTGAGGATGTTGTCAACTATTGGAAAGTGGATGGAGCTGGTGAAGAGAGAGGGAATTATATTTGTGATTGTCAACAAGGTAGGAGAAAAGATCCCAACATCCCCAGCTTCACCAACACACTGTTCTCTGCCTTTGAGGATGATGTCATCATTCAAAGTTTATAAATATTCCATCCTTGACTTTGATGATAATGTCATCATTTAAAGGTTATAAATATTCCATCCTTGACTTTGATGATAATGTCATCATTTAAAGTTTATAAATATTCCATCCTTGACTTTGGTGATGATGTTATCCTTTAAAGTTTATAAATATTCCATCCTTGACTTTGATGATAATGTCATCATTTAAAGTTTATAAATATTCCATCCTTGACTTTGGTGATGATGTTATCCTTTAAAGTTTATAAATATTCCATCCTTGATGTTGGTGATAATGTCATCATTTAAAGTTTAGAAATATTCCATCCTTGACTTTGGTGATAATGTTATCATTTAAAGTTTATAAATATTCCATCCTTGACTTTGTTGATGATGTCATCATTTAAAGTTTATAAATATTCCATCCTTGACTTTGAGGATGATGTCATCATTTAAAGTTTATAAATATTCCATCCTTGACTTTGGTGATGATGTTATCCTTTAAAGTTTATAAATATTCCATCCTTGACTTTGTTGATGATGTTATCCTTTAAAGTTTATAAATATTCCATCCTTGACTTTGTTGATGATGTCATCATTTAAAGTTTATAAATATTCCATCCTTGACTTTGATGATAATGTTATCATTTAAAGTTTATAAATATTCCATCCTTGACTTTGTTGATGATGTCATCATTTAAAGTTTATAAATATTCCATCCTTGACTTTGAGGATGATGTCATCATTTAAAGTTTATAAATATTCCATCCTTGACTTTGGTGATGATGTTATCCTTTAAAGTTTATAAATATTCCATCCTTGACTTTGTTGATGATGTTATCCTTTAAAGTTTATAAATATTCCATCCTTGACTTTGTTGATGATGTCATCATTTAAAGTTTATAAATATTCCATCCTTGACTTTGATGATGATGTCATCATTTAAAGTTTATAAATATTCCATTCTTGACTTTGATGATGATGTCATCATTTAAACTTTATAAATATTCCATCCTTGACTTTGTTGATGATGTCATCCTTTAAAGTTTATAAATATTCCATCCTTGACTTTGTTGATGATGTCATCCTTTAAAGTTTATAAATATTCCATCCTTTACTTTGTTGATGATGTCATCCTTCAAAGTTTATAAATATTCCATCCTTGACTTTGTTGATGATGTCATCCTTTAAAGTTTATAAATATTCCATCCTTGACTTTGTTGATGATGTCATCCTTTAAAGTTTATAAATATTCCATCCTTTACTTTGTTGATGATGTCATCCTTCAAAGTTTATAAATATTCCATCCTTGACTTTGTTGATGATGTCATCCTTTAAAGTTTATAAATATTCCATCCTTGACTTTGTTGATGATGTCATCATTTAAAGTTTATAAATATTCCATCCTTGACTTTGTTGATGATGTCATCATTTAAAGTTTATAAATATTCCATCCTTGACTTTTTTGATGATGTCATCCTTTAAAGTTTATAAATATTTCATCCTTGACTTTGATGATGTCATCATTTAAAGTTTATAAATATTCCATCCTTGACTTTGTTGATGATGTCATCCTTTAAAGTTGATCAAACCCAGTCCATCTGTGGAGGCTGGACAGAGCGCTCTGCTTGAATAATCCTGTTTTTGGAGAAAGGTTGTGTAACAGAGTGTCAGAAATCAAAGGTGTGTCTCAGACTCCAGCAGATTAGACATGAGCCCCTCTGGGGCCATAATATCCCTCCATACCTCTCACTGTGACCCCGTTTATCCTCCTCTTCACCCCACAGCGGCATTCAAAGATGCTGCTCAGCACGCCGCTCTCATTGTTTCATAATCCTTAGACAGAAAGATACACAAAGAAACATGCTGCAGCTGAACAACAAGCCTGGGATTATTGACCAGGATTAAATCTGTCAGACTTTAATCTGTGGCACATTGATGAGAGGTCAACCCTCCACACATCCAACAAACAAAGGACAGTAACAGTCCTGATATTCATCTGTAATCAGGCAGGAACCCTAATGAGACCACACACAGGCTAGTGGTGCTTTCTGATTTATAGAGTAACTAAAGCCAGAGTTTGATTTATAGAGTAACTAAAGCCAGAGTTTGATTTATAGAGTAACTAAAGCCAGAGTTTGATTTATAGAGTAACTAAAGCCAGAGTTTGATTTATAGAGTAACTAAAGCCAGAGTTTGATTTACAGAGTAACTAAAGCCAGAGTTTGATTTATAGAGTAACTAAAGCCAGAGTTTGATTCACAGAGTAACTGAAGCCAGAGTTTGATTTATAGAGTAACTAAAGCCAGAGTTTGATTTATAGAGTAACTAAAGCCAGAGTTTGATTTATAGAGTAACTAAAGCCAGAGTTTGATTTATAGAGTAACTAAAGCCAGAGTTTGATTTATAGAGTAACTAAAGCCAGAGTTTGATTTATAGAGTAACTAAAGCCAGAGTTTGATTTACAGAGTAACTAAAGCCAGAGTTTGATTTATAGAGTAACTAAAGCCAGAGTTTGATTTACAGAGTAACTAAAGCCAGAGTTTGATTTATAGAGTAACTAAAGCCAGAGTTTGATTCACAGAGTAACTGAAGCCAGAGTTTGATTTATAGAGTAACTAAAGCCAGAGTTTGATTTATAGAGTAACTAAAGCCAGAGTTTGATTTATAGAGTAACTAAAGCCAGAGTTTGATTTATAGAGTAACTAAAGCCAGAGTTTGATTTACAGAGTAACTAAAGCCAGAGTTTGATTTATAGAGTAACTAAAGCCAGAGTTTGATTTACAGAGTAACTAAAGCCAGAGTTTGATTTATAGAGTAACTAAAGCCAGAGTTTGATTCACAGAGTAACTGAAGCCAGAGTTTGATTTATAGAGTAACTAAAGCCAGAGTTTGATTTATAGAGTAACTAAAGCCAGAGTTTGATTCACAGAGTAACTAAAGCCAGAGTTTGATTTATAGAGTAACTAAAGCCAGAGTTCGATTCACAGAGTAACTAAAGCCAGAGTTTGATTTATAGAGTAACTAAAGCCAGAGTTTGATTTATAGAGTAACTAAAGCCAGAGTTTGATTTATAGAGTAACTACAGCCAGAGTTTGATTTATAGAGTAACTAAAGCCAGAGTTTGATTTATAGAGTAACTAAGGCCAGAGTTCGATTCACAGAGTAACTAAAGCCAGAGTTTGATTTATAGAGTAACTAAAGCCGGAGTTTGATTCACAGAGTAACTCAAGCCAGTGTTTGATTTATAGAGTAACTAAAACCAGAGTTTGATTTATAGAGTAACTAAAGCCAGAGTTTGATTCACAGAGTAACTAAAGCCAGAGTTTGATTCACAGAGTAACTAAAGCCAGAGTTTCATTTATAGAGTAACTAAAGCCAGAGTTTGATTTATAGAGTAACTAAAGCCAGAGTTTGATTTATAGAGTAACTAAAGCCAGAGTTTGATTTATAGAGTAACTAAAGCCAGAGTTTGATTTATAGAGTAACTAAAGCCAGAGTTTGATTTATAGAGTAACTAAAGCCAGAGTTTGATTTATAGAGTAACTAAAGCCAGAGTTTGATTTACAGAGTAACTAAAGCCAGAGTTTGATTTATAGAGTAACTAAAGCCAGAGTTTGATTTACAGAGTAACTAAAGCCAGAGTTTGATTTATAGAGTAACTAAAGCCAGAGTTTGATTCACAGAGTAACTGAAGCCAGAGTTTGATTTATAGAGTAACTAAAGCCAGAGTTTGATTTATAGAGTAACTAAAGCCAGAGTTTGATTTATAGAGTAACTAAAGCCAGAGTTTGATTTATAGAGTAACTAAAGCCAGAGTTTGATTTACAGAGTAACTAAAGCCAGAGTTTGATTTATAGAGTAACTAAAGCCAGAGTTTGATTTACAGAGTAACTAAAGCCAGAGTTTGATTTATAGAGTAACTAAAGCCAGAGTTTGATTTATAGAGTAACTAAAGCCAGAGTTTGATTTATAGAGTAACTAAAGCCAGAGTTTGATTTATAGAGTAACTAAAGCCAGAGTTTGATTCACAGAGTAACTAAAGCCAGAGTTTGATTTATAGAGTAACTAAAGCCAGAGTTCGATTCACAGAGTAACTAAAGCCAGAGTTTGATTTATAGAGTAACTAAAGCCAGAGTTTGATTTATAGAGTAACTAAAGCCAGAGTTTGATTTATAGAGTAACTACAGCCAGAGTTTGATTTATAGAGTAACTAAAGCCAGAGTTTGATTTATAGAGTAACTAAGGCCAGAGTTCGATTCACAGAGTAACTAAAGCCAGAGTTTGATTTATAGAGTAACTAAAGCCAGAGTTTGATTTATAGAGTAACTAAAGCCAGAGTTTGATTTATAGAGTAACTAAAGCCAGAGTTTGATTTACAGAGTAACTAAAGTCAGAGTTTGATTCACAGAGTAACTAAAGTCAGAGTTTGATTGATAGAGTAACTAAAGCCAGAGTTTGATTTACAGAGTAACTAAAGCCAGAGTTTGATTTACAGAGTAACTAAAGTCAGAGTTTGATTTATAGAGTAACTAAAGCCAGAGTTTGATTTATAGAGTAACTAAAGCCAGAGTTTGATTTATAGAGTAACTAAAGCCAGAGTTTGATTTATAGAGTAACTAAAGCCAGAGTTTGATTTATAGAGTAACTAAAGCCAGAGTTTGATTTATAGAGTAACTAAAGCCAGAGTTTGATTTACAGAGTAACTAAAGCCAGAGTTTGATTTATAGAGTAACTAAAGCCAGAGTTTGATTTATAGAGTAACTAAAGCCAGAGTTTGATTTATAGAGTAACTAAAGCCAGAGTTTGATTCACAGAGTAACTAAAGCCAGAGTTTGATTTATAGAGTAACTAAAGCCAGAGTTTGATTTATAGAGTAACTAAAGCCAGAGTTTGATTTATAGAGTAACTAAAGCCAGAGTTTGATTCACAGAGTAACTAAAGCCAGAGTTTGATTTATAGAGTAACTAAAGCCAGAGTTCGATTCACAGAGTAACTAAAGCCAGAGTTTGATTTATAGAGTAACTAAAGCCAGAGTTTGATTTATAGAGTAACTAAAGCCAGAGTTTGATTTATAGAGTAACTACAGCCAGAGTTTGATTTATAGAGTAACTAAAGCCAGAGTTTGATTTATAGAGTAACTAAGGCCAGAGTTCGATTCACAGAGTAACTAAAGCCAGAGTTTGATTTATAGAGTAACTAAAGCCGGAGTTTGATTCACAGAGTAACTCAAGCCAGTGTTTGATTTATAGAGTAACTAAAGCCAGAGTTTGATTTATAGAGTAACTAAAGCCAGAGTTTGATTCACAGAGTAACTAAAGCCAGAGTTTGATTCACAGAGTAACTAAAGCCAGAGTTTCATTTATAGAGTAACTAAAGCCAGAGTTTGATTTATAGAGTAACTAAAGCCAGAGTTTGATTTATAGAGTAACTAAAGCCAGAGTTTGATTTATAGAGTAACTAAAGCCAGAGTTTGATTTATTGAGTAACTAAAGCCAGAGTTTGATTTATAGAGTAACTAAAGCCAGAGTTTGATTTATAGAGTAACTGAAGCCAGAGTTTGATTTATAGAGTAACTAAAGCCAGAGTTTGATTCACAGAGTAACTAAAGCCAGAGTTTGATTTATAGAGTAACTAAAGCCAGAGTTTGATTTATAGAGTAACTAAAGCCAGAGTTTGATTCACAGAGTAACTAAAGCCAGAGTTTGATTCACAGAGTAACTAAAGCCAGAGTTTCATTGATAGAGTAACTAAAGCCAGAGTTTGATTTATAGAGACTAAAGCCAGAGTTTGATTTATAGAGTAACTAAAGCCAGAGTTTGATTTATAGAGTAACTAAAGCCAGAGTTTGATTTATAGAGTAACTAAAGCCAGAGTTTGATTTATAGAGTAACTAAAGCCAGAGTTTGATTTATAGAGTAACTAAAGCCAGAGTTTGATTTATGGAGTAACTGAAGCCAGAGTTTGATTTATAGAGTAACTAAAGCCAGAGTTTGATTCACAGAGTAACTAAAGCCAGAGTTTGATTTATAGAGTAACTAAAGCCAGAGTTTGATTCACAGAGTAACTAAAGCCAGAGTTTGATTTATAGAGTAACTAAAGCCAGAGTTTGATTTATAGAGTAAGAGTAACTGAAGCCAGAGTTTGATTCACAGAGTAACTAAAGCCAGAGTTTGATTCACAGAGTAACTAAAGCCAGAGTTTGATTTATAGAGTAACTAAAGCCAGAGTTTGATTTATGGAGTAACTGAAGCCAGAGTTTGATTTATAGAGTAACTAAAGCCAGAGTTTGATTCACAGAGTAACTAAAGCCAGAGTTTGATTTATAGAGTAACTGAAGCCAGAGTTTGATTTATAGAGTAACTAAAGCCAGAGTTTGATTCACAGAGTAACTAAAGCCAGAGTTTGATTTATAGAGTAACTAAAGCCAGAGTTTGATTTATAGAGTAACTAAAGCCAGAGTTTGATTCACAGAGTAACTAAAGCCAGAGTTTGATTCACAGAGTAACTAAAGCCAGAGTTTCATTGATAGAGTAACTAAAGCCAGAGTTTGATTTATAGAGACTAAAGCCAGAGTTTGATTTATAGAGTAACTAAAGCCAGAGTTTGATTTATAGAGTAACTAAAGCCAGAGTTTGATTTATAGAGTAACTAAAGCCAGAGTTTGATTCACAGAGTAACTAAAGCCAGAGTTTGATTTATAGAGTAACTAAAGCCAGAGTTTGATTTATGGAGTAACTGAAGCCAGAGTTTGATTTATAGAGTAACTAAAGCCAGAGTTTGATTCACAGAGTAACTAAAGCCAGAGTTTGATTTATAGAGTAACTAAAGCCAGAGTTTGATTCACAGAGTAACTAAAGCCAGAGTTTGATTTATAGAGTAACTAAAGCCAGAGTTTGATTTATAGAGTAAGAGTAACTGAAGCCAGAGTTTGATTCACAGAGTAACTAAAGCCAGAGTTTGATTCACAGAGTAACTAAAGCCAGAGTTTGATTTATAGAGTAACTAAAGCTAGATTTTGACCAGAATTAGATGTAATGGGTTAGTTAAACCAGAGTTAGATGTAAAGGGTAAGTTAACCCAGAGTTAGATGTTCCGGGTAAGTCAAACCAGAGTTAGATGTACAGGGTAAGTTAAACCAGAGTTAGATGTAAAGGGTAAGTTAACCCAGAGTTAGATGTTCCGGGTAAGTTAAACCAGAGTTAGATGTACAGGGTAAGTTATCCCAGAGTTAGATGTTCCGGGTAAGTTAAACCAGAGTTAGATGTACAGGGTAAGTTAAACCAGAGTTAGATGTAAAGGATAAGTTAAAGCAGATTTAGGTATATAGGGTAAGTCAAACCAGAGTTAGATGTACAGGGTAAGTTAAACCAGAGTTAGATGTAAGGGGTAAGTTAACCCAGAGTTAGATGTTCCGGGTAAGTTAAACCAGAGTTAGATGTAAAGGGTAAGTTAACCCAGAGTTAGATGTTCCGGGTAAGTCAAACCAGAGTTAGATGTAAGGGGTAAGTTAACCCAGAGTTAGATGTTCCGGGTAAGTTAAACCAGAGTTAGATGTAAAGGGTAAGTTAACCCAGAGTTAGATGTTCCGGGTAAGTCAAACCAGAGTTAGATGTAAAGGATAAGTTAAAGCAGATTTAGGTATATAGGGTAAGTTAAACCAGAGTTAGATGTGAAGAGTAAGTTAAACCAGAGTTTCTTAGGGCACATTCACACCAGATCTGTTTGTTTCGCCTTAGACGAACTCTGGTCTGGTCTCCCGGATCGTCCCGTTTGTTTAACGTGTGACAGCAGAGCGGACCAACATGTGAACCAAAGACAAGAAGTGGCATTAAGCGTAATGATGTACAGATTTAAATGTGATTTAATACGCTCAAATACATGTCGGTACCTCGCTTGGCGTCTGTGTAGCCATGGCAACACGTCGTAGTGGGTGCTGAATTATTGGAACACTGGCTGCTCCTAACGCCCCAAACAGCCTAAATTGTTGTTTTTTTTCATTGTTTATTTAGAGAAAAAGATCGACGGAAAGAGATGGATTCTTGGTTTCGTCTTCTTCTGCGCCTTCTTTCTTCTTGGTCGCCGATTGTTTGTGACGTCAGCGCCCCTTACAGGCAGAGGTTGTAGGTCTATCAGGTGTGACAACGACCTTAGAGAACTGTCCTTCTGCATTAACACACGCCTACAGGGTCACATTTGCTGACTCAGCCTAAAAGCAGGAAGGTTTTGATTAGAGCTGAGTTTGTTTTAATGAAATCAGATGGCAGTAAGATAAACCTTCATTCTCAGAGCAGTTAGAGTTAAAGTTTCTCTGTGATGGTGAAAGTTAGAGTGTTTGATCCACCAGTAGAGGAGGAATTCCACAGTCCTGATGGTTTTATAATAATTATAATAATAGTTATTATTATTATTATTAATACTATTTTCATTATTGATTGGTACAGTGGAGCTGTCAGCTGATCATTGATTATTGATTGGTACAGTGGAGCTGTCAGCTGATCATTGATTATTGATTGGTACAGTGGAGCTGTCAGCTGATCATTGATTATTGATTAATAGAAGAACACGATGATGGAGACACCGCCGGCGTTAAAGGAGAAAATAATGTGACTGATAGAGTAGAAACATTTCTCCGAGCTCTGATATGAAATCTGAAACACAGACTAATATTTATGGAGCGGATCGTCCCGACGTGTGGACCAAACAGAGGAGAAGAAAAATATTCAGACGCTCCGCTTCACCTGATTAGATTAGACCCATAAAACAGACAGACGGAGACCAGGCCTTCAGGAGCCAATCACAGGTCAGGGTTTCTCCTCAGGACTCAGTCTGATGGTTTCAAGTGTCTGGGAACAAAACTGATGATCAACCACCTCCTGGATTTATGGAGGGATGGGGATTCATTCATAACTGATAAGGAAAGGAAAGGAAAGGAAAGGAAAGGGGGGAAAGGAAAGGAAAGGAAAGGAGGGAAAGGAATGGTAGGAAAGGAAAGGAAAATAAAATCATGAAAGGAAAGGAAAGGAAGGAAAGGAGAGGAAAGAAAAGGAAAGGTAGGAAAGGAAGGAAAGTAAAAGGCAGAAAAGGAAGGGATGATGAGATCTGATCATTAACCCGCCCTAACTGACCCGTTTTCTCTCCCGTCTCCTTCCAGAGGACGAACCCGTGGTTTTTGGCACCAACTCCCTGCAGAGGCGTAAAAAGGGGCTGGGCTTAACAGGCCTGCGGACAACGGGCTCAGGCTCCACCCACTCTAAGAACAAACCGGGTCTGATGATTGGTCTGCCGCAGAACTTCAGACAGATCTCGTCCATCATCGACGTGGACATCCTTCCGGAGACGCACCGACGCGTCCGACTGCACAAACACGGCACGCACAAACCGCTGGGCTTCTATATCAGGGACGGCGTGAGCGTGAGGGTGACCCCGCAGGGCGTGGAGAAGGTGAGACCTCCAGTTTCAGCTCACTTCCTGTTTGAGGTCTGTTCGCATCTTAAAGATGATTAAACTATTAAGACAAACACACCCACTTCCTCTTTTTAATGAGGTCATGAGATGTAGTCTAAACGCCACTGACCTCCTGCTCCTACTGACCTCTCCCTGGTCAGGTTGTCCTTAGAGGGGTTCTCTCCCTGGTCAGGTTGTCCTTAGAGGGGTTCTCTCCCTGGTCAGGTTGTCCTTAGAGGGGTTCTCTCCCTGGTCAGGCTGTCCTTAGAGGGGTTCTCTCCCTGGTCAGGCTGTCCTTAGAGGGGTTCTCTCCCTGGTCAGGTTGTCCTTAGAGGGGTTCTCTCCCTGGTCAGGCTGTCCTTAGAGGGGTTCTCTCCCTGGTCAGGCTGTCCTTAGAGGGGTTCTCTCCCTGGTCAGGTTGTCCTTAGAGGGGTTCTCTCCCTGGTCAGGTTGTCCTTAGAGGGGTTCTCTCCCTGGTCAGGCTGTCCTTGGAGGGTTCTCTCCCTGGTCAGGCTGTCCTTAGAGGGGTTCTCTCCCTGGTCAGGTTGTCCTTAGAGGGGTTCTCTCCCTGGTCAGGTTGTCCTTAGAGGGGTTCTCTCCCTGGTCAGGTTGTCCTTAGAGGGGTTCTCTCCCTGGTCAGGTTGTCCTTAGAGGGGTTCTCTCCCTGGTCAGGTTGTCCTTAGAGGGGTTCTCTCCCTGGTCAGGCTGTCCTTAGAGGGGTTCTCTCCCTGGTCAGGCTGTCCTTAGAGGGGTTCTCTCCCTGGTCAGGCTGTCCTTGGAGGGTTCTCTCCCTGGTCAGGCTGTCCTTGGAGGGTTCTCTCCCTGGTCAGGCTGTCCTTGGAGGGTTCTCTCCCTGGTCAGGTTGTCCTTAGAGGTTCTCTCCTGGTCAGGCTGTCCTTAGAGGGTTCTCTCCTGGTCAGGCTGTCCTTAGAGGGTTCTCTCCTGGTCAGGCTGTCCTTAGAGGGTTCTCTCCTGGTCAGGCTGTCCTGAGAGGGTTCTCTCCTGGTCAGGCTGTCCTTGGAGGGTTCTCTCCTGGTCAGGCTTGTCCTTGGAGGGTTCTCTCCTGGTCAGGCTGTCCTTAGAGGGGTTCTCTCCCTGGTCAGGCTGTCCTGAGAGGGGTTCTCTCCCTGGTCAGGTTGTCCTTAGAGGGGTTCTCTCCCTGGTCAGGCTGTCCTTAGAGGGGTTCTCTCCCTGGTCAGGCTGTCCTGAGAGGGGTTCTCTCCCTGGTCAGGTTGTCCTTAGAGGGGTTCTCTCCCTGGTCAGGTTGTCCTTAGAGGGGTTCTCTCCCTGGTCAGGCTGTCCTTAGAGGGGTTCTCTCCCTGGTCAGGCTGTCCTTAGAGGGGTTCTCTCCCTGGTCAGGCTGTCCTTAGAGGGGTTCTCTCCCTGGTCAGGTTGTCCTTAGAGGGGTTCTCTCCCTGGTCAGGCTGTCCTTAGAGGGGTTCTATCCCTGTTCAGGATGTCATTAGAGGGGGTCTCTCCCTGGTCAGGTTGTCCTTAGAGGGGTTCTCTCCCTGGTCAGGCTGTCCTTAGAGGGGCTCTCTCCCTGGTCAGGCTGTCCTTAGAGGGGTTCTCTCCCTGGTCAGGCTGTCCTTGGAGGGTTCTCTCCCTGGTCAGGTTGTCCTTGGAGGGTTCTCTCCCTGGTCAGGTTGTCCTTGGAGGGTTCTCTCCCTGGTCAGGTTGTGCTTAGAGGGGTTCTCTCCCTGGTCAGGTTGTCCTTAGAGGGGTTCTCTCCCTGGTCAGGTTGTCCTTAGAGGGGTTCTCTCCCTGGTCAGGCTGTCCTTGGAGGGTTCTCTCCCTGGTCAGGTTGTCCTTAGAGGGGTTCTCTCCCTGGTCAGGCTGTCCTTGGAGGGTTCTCTCCCTGGTCAGGCTGTCCTTAGAGGGGTTCTCTCCCTGGTCAGGCTGTCCTTGGAGGGTTCTCTCCCTGGTCAGGCTGTCCTTGGAGGGTTCTCTCCCTGGTCAGGCTGTCCTTGGAGGGTTCTCTCCCTGGTCAGGTTGTCCTTAGAGGGGTTCTCTCCCTGGTCAGGTTGTCCTTAGAGGGGTTCTCTCCCTGGTCAGGCTGTCCTTAGAGGGGTTCTCTCCCTGGTCAGGCTGTCCTTAGAGGGGTTCTCTCCCTGGTCAGGCTGTCCTGAGAGGGGTTCTCTCCCTGGTCAGGGTGTCCTTAGAGGGGTTCTCTCCCTGGTCAGGATGTCCTTGAGGGTTCTCTCCTGGTCAGGCTGTCCTTAGAGGGTTCTCTCCTGGTCAGGCTGTCCTTAGAGGGTTCTCTCCTGGTCAGGCTTGTCCTTAGAGGGTTCTCTCCTGGTCAGGTTGTCCTTAGAGGGTTCTCTCCTGGTCAGGCTGTCCTTAGAGGGTTCTCTCCTGGTCAGGCTGTCCTTAGAGGGTTCTCCCTGGGCAGGCTGTCCTTGGAGGGTTCTCTCCCTGGTCAGGCTGTCCTTGGAGGGTTCTCTCCCTGGTCAGGCTGTCCTTAGAGGGGTTCTCTCCCTGGTCAGGCTGTCCTTAGAGGGGTTCTCTCCCTGGTCAGGTTGTCCTTAGAGGGGTTCTCTCCCTGGTCAGGTTGTCCTTAGAGGGGTTCTCTCCCTGGTCAGGCTGTCCTTAGAGGGGTTCTCTCCCTGGTCAGGCTGTCCTTAGAGGGGTTCTCTCCCTGGTCAGGCTGTCCTTAGAGGGGTTCTCTCCCTGGTCAGGTTGTCCTTAGAGGGGTTCTCTCCCTGGTCAGGCTGTCCTTAGAGGGGTTCTCTCCCTGGTCAGGTTGTCCTTAGAGGGGTTCTCTCCCTGGTCAGGTTGTCCTTAGAGGGGTTCTCTCCCTGGTCAGGCTGTCCTTAGAGGGGCTCTCTCCCTGGTCAGGCTGTCCTTAGAGGGGTTCTCTCCCTGGTCAGGCTGTCCTTGGAGGGTTCTCTCCCTGGTCAGGTTGTCCTTAGAGGGGTTCTCTCCCTGGTCAGGTTGTCCTTGGAGGTTCTCTCCTGGTCAGGTTGTGCTTAGAGGGTTCTCTCCTGGTCAGGCTGTCCTTAGAGGGGTTCTCTCCCTGGTCAGGTTGTCCTTAGAGGGGTTCTCTCCCTGGTCAGGCTGTCCTTGGAGGGTTCTCTCCCTGGTCAGGTTGTCCTTAGAGGGGTTCTCTCCCTGGTCAGGCTGTCCTTGGAGGGTTCTCTCCCTGGTCAGGCTGTCCTTAGAGGGGTTCTCTCCCTGGTCAGGCTGTCCTTGGAGGGTTCTCTCCCTGGTCAGGCTGTCCTTGGAGGGTTCTCTCCCTGGTCAGGCTGTCCTTGGAGGGTTCTCTCCCTGGTCAGGTTGTCCTTAGAGGGGTTCTCTCCCTGGTCAGGTTGTCCTTAGAGGGGTTCTCTCCCTGGTCAGGCTGTCCTTAGAGGGGTTCTCTCCCTGGTCAGGCTGTCCTTAGAGGGGTTCTCTCCCTGGTCAGGCTGTCCTGAGAGGGGTTCTCTCCCTGGTCAGGTTGTCCTTAGAGGGGTTCTCTCCCTGGTCAGGTTGTCCTTAGAGGGGTTCTCTCCCTGGTCAGGCTGTCCTTGGAGGGTTCTCTCCCTGGTCAGGCTGTCCTTAGAGGGGTTCTCTCCCTGGTCAGGCTGTCCTTAGAGGGGTTCTCTCCCTGGTCAGGTTGTCCTTAGAGGGGTTCTCTCCCTGGTCAGGCTGTCCTTAGAGGGGTTCTCTCCCTGGTCAGGTTGTCCTTAGAGGGGTTCTCTCCCTGGTCAGGTTGTCCTTAGAGGGGTTCTCTCCCTGGTCAGGCTGTCCTTAGAGGGGCTCTCTCCCTGGTCAGGCTGTCCTTGGAGGGTTCTCTCCCTGGTCAGGTTGTCCTTGGAGGGTTCTCTCCCTGGTCAGGTTGTCCTTGGAGGGTTCTCTCCCTGGTCAGGTTGTCCTTAGAGGGGTTCTCTCCCTGGTCAGGCTGTCCTTGGAGGGTTCTCTCCCTGGTCAGGTTGTCCTTAGAGGGGTTCTCTCCCTGGTCAGGCTGTCCTTGGAGGGTTCTCTCCCTGGTCAGGCTGTCCTTAGAGGGGTTCTCTCCCTGGTCAGGCTGTCCTTGGAGGGTTCTCTCCCTGGTCAGGCTGTCCTTGGAGGGTTCTCTCCCTGGTCAGGTTGTCCTTAGAGGGGTTCTCTCCCTGGTCAGGCTGTCCTTGGAGGGTTCTCTCCCTGGTCAGGCTGTCCTTGGAGGGTTCTCTCCCTGGTCAGGCTGTCCTTGAAGAGGCAGGAAAGGCAGGAGTGTGGTCAGTTCCTCCCATATTCAAACATCCGCTGGTATCTCCTCTCTCGTCCTGCAGGTTCCTGGCGTGTTCATCTCTCGTCTGGTTCGTGGCGGGCTGGCAGAGAGCACGGGGCTGCTGGGAGTCAACGATGAGATCCTGGAAGTCAATGGCATCGATGTGGCGGGAAAATCTCTGGACCAGGTGAACAGAGCTTACACCTGCAGATCCAGAAGAATCCTGTTGAAGAGGGAAATGTTCTCATTTTAACCAACATTTCTAATAGATCCTGTGCTGTTTTTTTAACATGTCTGCCTTTTTTAACACTGATGCTAGACTGTCACTTTAACTGTAACTGAAAGAATAGTTACACATCATATTAGAGACTGTAGATGTATTCAAAGAGACTGTAGACGTCCTGGTAGAGACTGTAGACGTCCTGGTAGAGACTGTAGATGTCCTCGTAGAGACTGTAGACGTCCTGGTAGAGACTGTAGACGTCCTGGTAGAGACTGTAGATGTCCTCGTAGAGACTGTAGATGTCCTGGTAGAGACTGTAGACGTCCTGGTAGAGACTGTAGATGTCCTCGTAGAGACTGTAGATGTCCTGGTAGAGACTGTAGACGTCCTGGTAGAGACTGTAGATGTCCTCGTAGAGACTGTAGATGTCCTGGTAGAGACTGTAGACGTCCTGGTAGAGACTGTAGACGTCCTCGTAGAGACTGTAGACGTCCTGGTAAAGACTGTAGATGTCCTCGTAGAGACTGTAGACGTCCTGGTAGAGACTGTAGATGTCCTGGTAGAGACTGTAGACGTCCGGGTAGAGACTGTAGACGTCCTGGTAGAGACTGTAGACGTCCTGGTAGAGACTGTAGACGTCCTCGTGGAGACTGTAGACATCCTGGTAAAGACTGTAGATGTCCTCGTAGAGACTGTAGACGTCCTGGTAGAGACTGTAGACGTCCTGGTAGAGACTGTAGACGTCCTCGTAGAGACTGTAGATGTCCTGGTAGAGACTGTAGACGTCCTGGTAGAGACTGTAGACGTCCTGGTAGAGACTGTAGACGTCCTGGTAGAGACTGTAGATGTCCTGGTAGAGACTGTAGACGTCCTCGTAGAGACTGTAGATGTCCTGGTAGAGACTGTAGACGTCCTCGTAGAGACTGTAGATGTCCTCGTAGAGACTGTAGACGTCCTGGTAGAGACTGTAGACGTCCTGGTAGAGACTGTAGACGTCCTGGTAGAGACTGTAGATGTCCTCGTAGAGACTGTAGATGTCCTGGTAGAGACTGTAGACGTCCTGGTAGAGACTGTAGATATCCTCGTAGAGACTGTAGATGTCCTGGTAGAGACTGTAGACGTCCTGGTAGAGACTGTAGATGTCCTCGTAGAGACTGTAGATGTCCTGGTAGAGACTGTAGACGTCCTGGTAGAGACTGTAGACGTCCTCGTAGAGACTGTAGACGTCCTGGTAGAGACTGTAGATGTCCTGGTAGAGACTGTAGACGTCCGGGTAGAGACTGTAGACGTCCTGGTAGAGACTGTAGACGTCCTGGTAGAGACTGTAGACGTCCTCGTAGAGACTGTAGACATCCTGGTAAAGACTGTAGATGTCCTCGTAGAGACTGTAGACGTCCTGGTAGAGACTGTAGACGTCCTGGTAGAGACTGTAGACGTCCTCGTAGAGACTGTAGACATCCTGGTAAAGACTGTAGATGTCCTCGTAGAGACTGTAGACGTCCTGGTAGAGACTGTAGACGTCCTGGTAGAGACTGTAGACGTCCTCGTAGAGACTGTAGATGTCCTGGTAGAGACTGTAGACGTCCTGGTAGAGACTGTAGACGTCCTGGTAGAGACTGTAGACGTCCTGGTAGAGACTGTAGATGTCCTGGTAGAGACTGTAGACGTCCTCGTAGAGACTGTAGATGTCCTGGTAGAGACTGTAGACGTCCTCGTAGAGACTGTAGATGTCCTCGTAGAGACTGTAGACGTCCTGGTAGAGACTGTAGACGTCCTGGTAGAGACTGTAGACGTCCTGGTAGAGACTGTAGATGTCCTGGTAGAGACTGTAGACGTCCTCGTAGTGACTGTGAATGTTTTTACGACTCTGTCTGATATGATCATAACCATGATGGCGTCTTCTGTCTCTCTCTCTTTCTCCAGGTGACGGACATGATGGTCGCCAACAGTCACAACCTCATCGTGACTGTTAAACCGGCAAATCAGAGGAACAATGTGGTTCATCGTGGGAGTAAAACCTCCATGGGGAACTCTGGCTCTGTCGGTTCAGCTGGCTCTGCAGGGTCAGCTCTCTCACATGACTCACCAAGCCCCGCCTCCCAGAGCAACCCCATCACTGCAAGGTAAGACAGGCATTGATGTACAGGTAGAACTTAGTCCTGGTCTTGGACAGGTAGACCTCAGTCTGGTCTTAAACAGGAAGACCTCAGTCTGGTGTTCAACAGGTAGATCTCAGTCCTGGTCTTAAACAGGAAGACCTCAGTCTGGTGTTCAACAGGTAGACCTCAGTCCTAGTCTTAAACAGGTAGGTCTCAGTCCTGGTCTTATACAGGTAGATCTCAGTCCTGTTCTTGGACAGGTAGACCTCAGTCCTGGTCTTAAACAGGTAGATGTCAGTCCTGGTCTTGGACAGGTAGACCTCAGTCTGGTCTTAAACAGGTAGATGTCAGTCCTGGTCTTGGACAGGTAGACCTCAGTCTGGTCTTAGACAGGTTGACCTCAGTCTGGTCTTAAACAGGTAGATCTCAGTCCTGGTCTTAAACAGGTAGGTCTCAGTCCTGGTCTTAAACAGGTAGATCTCAGTCCTGTTCTTGGACAGGTAGACCTCAGTCCTGGTCTTAAACAGGTAGATGTCAGTCCTGGTCTTGGACAGGTAGACCTCAGTCTGGTCTTAAACAGGTAGATGTCAGTCCTGGTCTTGGACAGGTAGACCTCAGTCTGGTCTTAGACAGGTTGACCTCAGTCTGGTCTTAAACAGGTAGATCTCAGTCCTGGTCTTAAACAGGTAGGTCTCAGTCCTGGTCTTAAACAGGTAGATCTCAGTCCTGGTCTTAAACAGGTAGGTCTCAGTCCTGGTCTTAAACAGGTAGATCTCAGTCCTGGTCTTAAACAGGTAGATCTCAGTCCTGGTCTTAAACAGGTAGATCTCAGTCCTGGTCTTAAACAGGTAGGTCTCAGTCCTGGTCTTAAACAGGTAGATCTCAGTCCTGGTCTTAAACAGGTAGATCTCAGTCCTGGTCTTAAACAGGTAGATCTCAGTCCTGGTCTTAAACAGGTAGATCTCAGTCCTGGTCTTAAACAGGTAGATCTCAGTCCTGGTCTTAAACAGGTAGATCTCAGTCCTGGTCTTAAACAGGTAGATCTCAGTCCTGGTCTTAAACAGGTAGATCTCAGTCCTGGTCTTAAACAGGTAGGTCTCAGTCCTGGTCTTAAACAGGTAGATCTCAGTCCTGGTCTTAAACAGGTAGATCTCAGTCCTGGTCTTAAACAGGTAGATCTCAGTCCTGGTCTTAAACAGGTAGATCTCAGTCCTGGTCTTAAACAGGTAGGTCTCAGTCCTGGTCTTAAACAGGTAGATCTCAGTCCTGGTCTTAAACAGGTAGATCTCAGTCCTGGTCTTAAACAGGTAGATCTCAGTCCTGGTCTTAAACAGGTAGATCTCAGTCCTGGTCTTAAACAGGTAGATCTCAGTCCTGGTCTTAAACAGGTAGATCTCAGTCCTGGTCTTAAACAGGTAGGTCTCAGTCCTGGTCTTAAACAGGTAGATCTCAGTCCTGGTCTTAAACAGGTAGATCTCAGTCCTGGTCTTAAACAGGTAGATCTCAGTCCTGGTCTTAAACAGGTAGACCTCAGTCCTGGTCTTAGGTTGTATTTATGGCTTTGTCAGCTGGTGCGTACAGATTTATATGACCTCTTTCTTCTGTTGTTTCCATAGCAACAGCATTGCTGAGGGTGACAGTGATGATGACGATGATGATGGTGACATCATCCTGGAGAATGATTGCCTGCCGCCGTTCGACCATGGCACCAACGCCAACCTACACAGAGACTCACCTGGCAGCAGGTCGCTCACTTCGGCCACGGTTAGGCCCCTCCCACAAAGCATCTCGCTGCCCACTAGTGTTGGAGCGTCCCTGAACGACAGCTCAGCACTGTCCAATCACAACGGTAACCCCGCCCACACGACCAGCAGCAGCCAGGAGAGCATGAGAGAGGACGGCAATATCATAACACTGTAGCTGTGATGACAATGCAATGGGGACTGTAGATGTCAATAAAAAGTGGGCGGGGCTTGGACCAACAACTAACCTCCTGGTCAGCTTCACTGGATCGATACGGCAGTGTGAAGGAACACATGTCTGAACGTTTACACGGATTATTGATTATTGATTAAAGGATTACATGTTTACTGATCAATAAGGACTTCACAGAAGATCCCCGATCAATAAGATCGCCGATCAATAAGGACTTCACAGAAGATCGCCGATCAATAAGGACTTCACAGAATGTTCGTGATCAATAATTTCCCTATAAGGGTCTGTATGATGTCAACATGGATTAATAATCACCTGTACCATTAAATGATTTTATTGATCCTACAGCCTCATCAGAAAGATCAATAATAGAATCACCAATAATCATTGATTATCATTAACATCATCAATGACTTCTGATTACATAAAATCTAAGAAACAAAGTCTGGTTTATACTTCTGTGTCAGATCCATCCAGAGGGTTTAACGTCTGCAGCACATTCCAAAAAAGTTAGGACGGGGTAGTGAAAGATTGGGAAAGTCGTGGAATGTTTAAAAACACTCAGAACATTCCAAAGGTCAGAAGGCTAACTGGTGATTGGCTGTCCTTTTTATGTCAGTGAGACAATACCAAGACACATTCCACAGGAGTTACAACATCATGGCTTCACGTAATGTTGTAATGCTTTCATGAGATCATCTAAGTCAGAGGATGGAATGTTGGTGAAGCTGAGGATGTTGGGGGCCGATGACCTCTGTTTTTGCCCAGTGGAAGGCCGTAGTTGGCAACTTTTGGAGAAGTGGGTGGAACTGGCGAGGAGTAACCCTCGCTCCTCGCCAGTTCCACCCACTTCTCCAAAGGTTGCTGACACAGGACGGTCACTCTCAGGTGAAGATGCTAGGTAAATCTAATGGTAGAGCGCTGAAAGATGCTACGTTTTTAAGAACTTCTCATTACTCAGCATTAGTGGCAGTCAGCCAGTGCTACCCAGCTGACCAATCACAGGCTTTGTGGTCTACATGGATACCTGAACCTACCTGCAGGGTGGTCTGGATGCAGAAGTATAGATCAGTCTTAGCTGCTGTGAAGCAGTGCTCTGATTGGTTTAAATTCTCTCTGGGTGGCATTTTACTGGTCAGCACAGACAGCAGGTGCACAGGTGAGGGCGGAGCCTCACAGGACCATGATGAACACATTTAAAAACATGGTAGAGCACTGACACCGGGACAGTCTCAGCTGATATTTATTTTATTATCCTCTGAATGTTCTAGAAGATTCAGGCGGACCGGATTCTCTGCCCTGTTCTGAATCTGGGTAAGGGCGGGACTCCTGCCCCCGTTGTTGGGCTCAGACTGGGTCAGGCTCACTGTGAGTCAAAGCTGTCCCATCAACAGAATGACTCTGAAGCAGGATAAAGGAGGAGCTGGGGTGGAGGGGGGCTGTGGGCCAGCCTGCAGAGGGAGCAGCGAAGAGTAGGCGGGCTAGAGCGGGTTAAACATGGCAGTGGGATCAGCCAATAGCGTGCTTAGAGGGAATCAGCTGGCTGTCAGCTGATGAGGGCTAATGCTATATGCTCGCATTAGCTTGTTTTTCTTGTTATAACTTCACGCTCACTTCCGTTGGTGCAGATCTAGCTCCTCCCCCAGAGAGGCAAAGCTCTGTCTGATCACGTCTGTTGAATTAAGAGCTCCAGTTTCCTGTTTCCTAAACGTCCCTGCTTATTTCAGTGATGAGGGAGAAAAGCTGTTAAAAAGTGGTGCTGCCAGCTGACTCTGTCCTTCTGTCTGTGCTCTCCCTGTTCTCAGAGCTGGGCTACAGCTGATGGATTAGGATTATTCAACAAACGCCCAGCTCACTGGTGATTGGTTCCTCCAACGTAAACACACCTGTGCTCTCTAAGGTGGACTCTGCTCTCAGTGCTGCCCAGACAGGAAGTTAACAGGTGCACGGCGTTTTATCTGATCAATGATCAATGAAAAATATTCTAAATATGATGAAAAGTAAAGATGTCTGTTTAAGGTTTAAGCTGGAGTTTATGATATCGGCAATACTTTTAAATTTAAATGTCTTGTAATTACTGAGATTTTATAATATTCATGAATCATCAGATTTTATATGTTTGGTTTTTGACCTGCATAAATAAAGATGGGACATTATTGAACAATGCTGGTCTGATGTTATTGAAACTCTACAGTTTAGTTTAATGCATTAATACTCTTTAATGTGAGCTACTGTAGCTAGCTCTTTTTTTGATGTTCCTTTCCTCCATCTTTGTCCTTACTTAATCCACAATAAGAAGACAAACTGGGACCAGATGAAGAACCAGCTCTACTGAGCTGAGCCACAGGATCCATACCTCTAAGAAGAGACAACTTATGGAAAAGTGGGTGGAGCTAGTGAGGAGCGACAGCCAATTGTGGCCTACTATCTGGATAGAACTTCTCAGGTCCAGGACCGTGTCAGCGAGCCTAGATTCCCTGAACCTCTGGTCAGGATACTCACTCTGGCTGCAGAGTTAATGTTGGCTGCTATTCTTAATTTTAGTTGTAGTCTCAGTCTAGTTTTAGTCATCACAGATCTATTTTTGTTAGTCTCAGTCTAGTTTTAGTCATCACAGATCTATTTTTGTTAGTCTCAGTCTAGTTTTAGTCATCACAGATCTATTTTTGTTAGTCTAGTTTTAGTCATCACAGATCTATTTTTGTTAGTCTCAGTCTAGTTTTAGTCATCACAGATCTATTTTTGTTAGTCTAGTTTTAGTCATCACAGATCTATTTTTGTTAGTCTCAGTCTAGTTTTAGTCATCACAGATCTATTTTTGTTAGTCTCAGTCTAGTTTTAGTCATCACAGATCTATTTTTGTTAGTCTAGTCTAGTTTTAGTCATCACAGATCTATTTTTGTTAGTCTCAGTCTAGTTTTAGTCATCACAGATCTATTTTTGTTAGTCTAGTTTTAGTCATCACATATCTATTTTTGTTAGTCTCAGTCTAGTTTTAGTCATCACAGATCTATTTTTGTTAGTCTCAGTCTAGTTTTAGTCATCACAGATCTATTTTTGTTAGTCTCAGTCTAGTTTTAGTCATCACAGATCTATTTTTGTTAGTCTCAGTCTAGTTTTAGTCATCACAGATCTATTTTTGTTAGTCTCAGTCTAGTTTTAGTTGTCACAGATCTATTTTTGTTAGTCTCAGTCTAGTTTTAGTCATCACAGATCTATTTTTGTTAGTCTCAGTCTAGTTTTAGTCATCACAGATCTATTTTTGTTAGTCTCAGTCTAGTTTTAGTTGTCACAGATCTATTTTTGTTAGTCTCAGTCTAGTTTTAGTCGTCACAGATCTATTTTTGTTAGTCTCAGTCTAGTTTTAGTCGTCACAGATCTATTTTTGTTAGTCTCAGTCTAGTTTTAGTCATCACAGATCTATTTTTGTTAGTCTCAGTCTAGTTGTAGTCATCACAGATCTATTTTTGTTAGTCTCAGTCTAGTTTTAGTCATCACAGATCTATTTTTGTTAGTCTCAGTCTAGTTTTAGTCATCACAGATCTATTTTTGTTAGTCTCAGTCTAGTTTTAGTCGTCACAGATCTATTTTTGTTAGTCTCAGTCTAGTTTTAGTCATCACAGATCAATTTTTGTTAGTCTCAGTCTAGTTTTAGTCAACCATATTAACCCTGTTTTCATATCTATCCTGATCCTCTGGTCAGCTGAAACTCTTGGTTATGGATTTGGGTCTGTATCTCTCAGGCCTAAATGTGGCCCTCTCTTATGGTCCTTGGGGTCTTTAGGGTCTCCGGGCCCTCATGGAGGTGAGTCCAGGGTTGAGCTCACACGTGGCCTTCCTGCCAAAGTGATTCCAGCAGCGTGCTGAAGTGGTCGAGGCGGGGTCTGGGGTAAATGTGAGGACTTTAAACTGAGGTGATATCCATTACAGGATTAGCTAAACCAAGCAGAGCTGCTGTTTGTCTAAGTCAGGCTAATAGAGGCTGTTTATACGGCGGCAGGAAATGGAGCTGTGAGTGGCCGGGGTTACAGAGAGGACAGCGAGAGAGGCAGAGAGGACGCACTGTTCATGAGTACGGTCTCTGGATCTGATTGGAGGAACGACAGCAGAAATTGATGTGAAAAAGATGGTGTTAAAGGCGACGTTTATACAGACATGTGCTTATTGGAGGGTTTAAAGTAAAGCCTGGGAGTCTCCGCCCACTTCCTTATCTTTATCAGCCTAATAAGCACAAATAAAGGTATTATTATTATCATTATCATTGTTATTATAAGCACAGGGGGACCGTTCCACTGACCCATTATTAAAGCTCCTGTATGGAGGCAGCTGGCTCTGAAATCTCTCAGTTCAAAGGGACTTCCTGTCTCAGACATCCATCCTGGAGTACTGTAAATGTTTTTCAGATATTATGAGATCTTAGTGAGAGAATCCCTGTAGCCCCTGGCACTGAAGGGCCCTGATGGGGTCAAAGGTTCTCATCTCTACTCTGGGCTCACAGAGGTCTCTGTTAAGTACTTTTAAAGCATCCAGAACCCTGACTAAGAGTGTGATCAGAGTCTTTAAAGGGTTTATTAGAGTGCAGACAGATCAGCCTGTCTCCATGGAAGTGCTGTAATACAACTGTTCAACACTTTCATATCTCCAGGGACGGTTTTAAAAATCTTCACAATCTTCCTTCATAGCTTAGACCAGGAGAGACAGCAATCTCTGAATTGCACAACTACGTTGGCAACATTTGCAAAGTGGGTGGTACAGAGTGAAGGAATCTTCTCATCTTACCAGTTAGACCAACTTTCACAAATGTTGCCAACGTATTTGTGCAATCTAAACATTTCTGCCTCTCTCATAGTGTTGGAGCTGTTTGGATAAACGTTCCTATTAGATCAGTTCATATTTCCTCATGAATATTAACGTGATCTCTGATATCTGTGAAACCAGCAGAGTTTTTTAGCTCTACACTGCTGCCCTCTGGTGGCCAAAATAAAAGACTGCAGGCAAAAAGAAGGACAAGGACAGCAGCATCATTCATCATTTATTAGGACGTCTCTGTTGTTATGATCAGCTTTAGAGAAATCAGGAGGAAATATTTACAAAAACATTTATTTCATCAAAGAAAATTTACAAAGAGGAAGCAACAATTCACTGAGAAGAGCTTAGTTTCCTTCATGCTGACTGGTCTTTGTTGACTGGTCTTTGTTGCCTGGTCTTTGTTGACTGGTCTTTGTTGACTGGTCTTTGTTGACTGGTCTTTGCTGACTTGTCTTTGTTGACTGGTCATTGCTGACTGGGCTTTGTTGAATGTTTTTTGCTGACTGGTTGTTGTTGACTGATCTGTGCTGACTGGTCTTTGCTGACTTGTCTTTGTTGACTGGTTTTTGCTGACTGGTCATTGCTGACTGGTCTTTGTTGACTGGTCTGTGCTGACTGGTCTCTGCTGACTGGTCTCTGTTGACTGGTCATTGCTGACTGGTCTTTGCTGACTGGTCTGTGCTGACTGGTCTTTGCTGACTGGTCTTTGTTGACTGGTTGTTCTTGACTGGTCATTGCTGACTGGTCTTTGTTGATTGGTCTCTGCTGACTGGTTGTTGTTGACTGGTCTTTGTTGACTGGTCTCTACTGACTGGCCTCTGTTGACTGGTCATTGCTGACTGGTTGTTCTTGACTGGTCTCTGCTGACTGGTCTTTGCTGACTGGTCTCTGTTGACTGGTCTCTGCTGACTGGTCTCTGCTGACTGGTCTTTGCTGACTGGTTGTTGTTGAATGTTTTTTGCTGACTGGTCTTTGTTGACTGATCTGTGCTGACTGGTTGTTGTTGACTGGTCTTTGTTGACTGGTCTCTGTTGACTGGTCTTTGCTGACTGGTCTTTGTTGACTGGTTTTTGCTTACTGGTCATTGCTGACTGGTCTTTGTTGACTGGTCTTTGCTGACTGGTCTTTGCTGACTGGTTGTTGTTGACTGGCCTATGCTGACTGGTCTTTGTTGACTGGTCTCTGCTGACTGGTCTCTGTTGACTGGTCATTGCTGACTGGTCTTTGTTGACTGGTCTCTGCTGACTGGTCTCTGCTGACCGGTCTCTGTTGACTGGTCATTGCTGACTGGTCTTTGCTGACTGGTCTGTGCTGACTGGTCATTGCTGACTGGTCTTTGTTGACTGGTCTCTGCTGACTGGTTGTTGTTGACTGGTCTTTGTTGACTGGTCTCTGCTGACTGGCCTCTGTTGACTGGTCATTGCTGACTGGTCTTTGCTGACTGGTTGTTCTTGACTGGTCTCTGCTGACTGGTCTTTGCTGACCGGTCTCTGTTGACTGGTCATTGCTGGCTGGTCTTTGTTGACTGGTCTTTGTTGACTGGTCTCTGTTGACTGGTCTCTGCTGACTGGCCTCTGTTGACTGGTCATTGCTGACTGGACATTGCTGACTGGTCTTTGTTGACTGGTCTTTGCTGACTGGTCTTTGCTGACTGGTTGTTGATGACTCGTCTTTGTTGACTGGTCTCTGCTGACTGGTCTCTGCTGACTGGTCTTTGTTGACTGGTCTCTGCTGACTGGCCTCTGTTGACTGGTCATTGCTGACTGGTCTTTGCTGACTGGTTGTTCTTGACTGGTCTCTGCTGACTGGTCTTTGCTGAGTGGTCTCTGTTGACTGGTCATTGCTGGCTGGTCTTTGTTGACTGGTCTTTGTTGACTGGTCTCTGTTGACTGGTCTCTGCTGACTGGCCTCTGTTGACTGGTCATTGCTGACTGGACATTGCTGACTGGTCTTTGTTGACTGGTCTTTGCTGACTGGTCTTTGCTGACTGGTTGTTGATGACTCGTCTTTGTTGACTGGTCTCTGCTGACTGGTCTCTGCTGACTGGTCTCTGTTGACTGGTCATTGCTGACTGGTCTCTGTTGACTGGTCATTGCTGACTGGTCTCTGTTGACTGGTCATTGCTGACTGGTCTTTGCTGACTGGTTGTTCTTGACTGGTCTCTGCTGACTGGTGTCTGCTGACTTGTCTCTGTTGACTGGTCATTGCTGACTGGTCTTTGTTGACTTGTTTTTGCTGACTGGTCTTTGTTGACTGGTCTTTGCTGACTGGTCTTTGCTGACTAGTTGTTGATGACTTGTCTTTGTTGACTGGTCTCTGCTGACTGGTCTCTGCTGACTGGTCTCTGTTGACTGGTCATTGCTGACTGGTCTTTGCTGACTGGTTGTTCTTGACTGGTCTCTGCTGACTGGTGTCTGCTGACTTGTCTCTGTTGACTGGTCATTGCTGACTGGTCTTTGTTGACTTGTTTTTGCTGACTGGTCTTTGTTGACTGGTCTTGCTGACTGGACATTGCTGACTGGTCTTTGTTGACTGGTCTTTGCTGACTGGTCTTTGCTGACTGGTTGTTCTTGACTGGTCTCTGCTGACTGGTCTTTGCTGAGTGGTCTCTGTTGACTGGTCATTGCTGGCTGGTCTTTGTTGACTGGTCTTTGTTGACTGGTCTCTGTTGACTGGTCTCTGCTGACTGGCCTCTGTTGACTGGTCATTGCTGACTGGACATTGCTGACTGGTCTTTGTTGACTGGTCTTTGCTGACTGGTCTTTGCTGACTGGTTGTTGATGACTCGTCTTTGTTGACTGGTCTCTGCTGACTGGTCTCTGCTGACTGGTCTCTGTTGACTGGTCATTGCTGACTGGTCTCTGTTGACTGGTCATTGCTGACTGGTCTCTGTTGACTGGTCATTGCTGACTGGTCTTTGCTGACTGGTTGTTCTTGACTGGTCTCTGCTGACTGGTGTCTGCTGACTTGTCTCTGTTGACTGGTCATTGCTGACTGGTCTTTGTTGACTTGTTTTTGCTGACTGGTCTTTGTTGACTGGTCTTTGCTGACTGGTCTTTGCTGACTAGTTGTTGATGACTTGTCTTTGTTGACTGGTCTCTGCTGACTGGTCTCTGCTGACTGGTCTCTGTTGACTGGTCATTGCTGACTGGTCTTTGCTGACTGGTTGTTCTTGACTGGTCTCTGCTGACTGGTGTCTGCTGACTTGTCTCTGTTGACTGGTCATTGCTGACTGGTCTTTGTTGACTTGTTTTTGCTGACTGGTCTTTGTTGACTGGTCTCTGCTGACTGGTCCGTGCTGACTGGTCTTTGTTGACTGGTCTTGCTGACTGGACATTGCTGACTGGTCTTTGTTGACTGGTCGTTGCTGACTGGTCTTTGCTGACTGGTTGTTGTTGACTGGTCTTTGTTGACTGGCCTCTGTTTGTGACTTTTGGAAAAGTGGGTGGAGCTGGAGAGGATCGATGGCTGAGGGCTCCACCTACTTTTCCAAAGCTGTGGTTTGACTGGTCTTTGGCAGAAAGGGAACACCCCCAACATCCCCGGCTTCACCAACATTCCACCCCTACATATGAAGACCATGTCGTTGCCCCCCCCCCCCCCCCCATGGCTGAAGACGGCGTCTCAGTGAATTGTTGGTTTGTGGTCTTCATGCTGACGGTCTGACTCGGTGAGTCTAATCTCTGCTGGAGGACCTGGATCAGGACTTTCTATGAGCTCAGGATGTGAGGGGGTCTACTGGACAGCCGTGACTGCAGACGCTGAAGACCTGCACGCAGAAATGAACCGTGAGGCCTGATGGAAGATACGTAGTCCTTTATGGACGTCTGGGTCTACCCCGAGGTCCCCGCCCTGTTAGGCTGGCCCTGAGGACCCCCAGAAGGAGGTTTCCTCAGGCTGAGCCCTCATTTCTATTCCATGTCTGATCTCATTCCTGTTGTACCTTTGAGCACGCCGTACCAGCCCTGCAGACCCCGAAGATCCTGGAAACCACCGCTGTCATCGTCTGAAACAAACCTCCGTCCGTCTGAGGAAAGGAACACAGACAGGATAGAAATCTATATCCACCTACAATAGAGGACAGCTGATGTACTTAGAATGAGCATAATAATGGCCTGCTGAGAGTTGGTGGTTACTGCGCCTCAGGGTGTCTAACGCTCAAACTTTCCAGGAACGAGGAAAGCCCATCTACCTCTGTCGGACCTCGAAATAAGGTCCAAAAAAGTCTGAAGACAAGACATTGACATCAAGACAACAAGAGCACGCCTGCACTAGACTCCTGTACTCTAAACGCCTGTACTCTAAACTCCTGTGCTCTAAACTCCTGTACTCTAAACTCCTGTACTCTAAATTCCTGTACTCTAAACTCCTGTACTCTAAACGCCTGTACTCTAAACGCCTGTACTCTAAACGCCTGTACTCTAAACTCCTGTACTCTAAACTCCTGTACTCTAAACGCCTGTACTCTAAACTCCTGTACTCTAAACACCTGTACTCTAAACGCCTGTACTCTAAACGCCTGTGCTCTAAACTCCTGTGCTCTAAATTCCTGTACTCTAAACTCCTGTACTCTAAACTCCTCTACTCTAAACGCCTGTACTCTAAACGCCTGTATTCTAAACGCCTGTACTCTAAACTCCTGTACTCTAAACGCCTGTACTCTAAACGCCTGTACTCTAAACGCCTGTACTCTAAAGGCCTGTACTCTAAACTCCTGTACTCTAAACTCCTGTACTCTAAACTCCTGTACTCTAAACGCCTGTACTCTAAACTCCTGTACTCTAAACGCCTGTACTCTAAACGCCTGTACTCTAAACGCCTGTGCTCTAAACTCCTGTGCTCTAAATTCCTGTACTCTAAACTCCTGTACTCTAAACGCCTGTACTCTAAACTCCTGTACTCTAAACTCCTGTACTCTAAACGCCTGTACTCTAAACGCCTGTACTCTAAACGCCTGTACTCTAAACGCCTGTACTCTAAACTCCTGTTCTCCTAGCCTGTACTCTAAACGCCTGTACTCTAAACTCCTGTACTCTAAACGCCTGTACTCTAAACACCTGTACTCTAAACGCCTGTACTCTAAACGCCTGTATTCTAAACGCCTGTACTCTGAATTCCTGTACTCTAAACGCCTGTACTCTGAATTCCTGTACTCTAAACGCCTGTATTCTAAACGCCTGTACTCTGAATGCCTGTACTCTAAACGCCTGTACTCTAAACTCCTGTACTCTAAACGCCTGTACTCTAAACTCCTGTACTCTAAACGCCTGTACTCTAAACGCCTGTATTCTAAACGCCTGTACTCTGAATGCCTGTACTCTAAACGCCTGTACTCTGAATGCCTGTACTCTGAACGCCTGTACTCTAAACGCCTGCACTTTACTGTACAAAGTCCTCAGCAACATTTGTCAAAGAGACTGAAACTGGTCAGAGAAGAGGTTAACTCCTGTTCCTCAGCAGTTCTACCAACTTTACCAAATGTTGCCAACATATTGATGCAATTAAGGAACACCCTCATCAGTCACTAGTTCCACCAGCTCTTACTGTGAGCGCCTCAGAGCCTTGTTAATGTTCTCAGGTTATCTAGACTGATCACATGCTGTCTAAATTCTTCCACCAGGGGGCTCCCACCCAAAACAAGGGAATCTAAGTAGAGGGCAGAGCTGCTCACTTCCTGTCTGATAAAAACCTCTACACTCAGTTAAGGTCAGAGTGAGGGTCTGAACCATCCTGGTTCAGGCTGCAACATAGTCACAAAGCATTCTGGGATATCTCACAGTGTGAAGCAGGAGGAACACTTTTAACAGCTTTTCTCCCTCATTATAAGAAATTCATCCATGAAACCAAAACAGCAGATTAGTGATCAGGACTAAGACCTGATGGAGGGATGTTCATGAACAGAGTCTTAGATTTAAAACAGGAAGTAGTCAGCAGGTCTGTGGTCTCTCGTTTGTTTACAGAGGGTGGGGGTCTAGATATAGGGGGGCTTGGGAGTCCTTGTCAGAGAATCCACCTGGACCATCACAGAAAACACAAAACATTACTGAGGTACAGCAACAGAACGGCAGCTTCCTGTAAAGATGGCTACCATGGACGTCCTGATCTAAAGATCCATCTTTCTCAATCTATAGATCCATCTATCCCGGTCTATAGATCTATCTATCCCGATCTATAGATCTATCTATCCTGATCTATAGATCTATCTATCCTGATCTATAGATCCACCTATCGCAATCTATAGATCTTACTATCCCGATCTATAGATCTATCTATCCTGATCTATAGATCCACCTATCGCAATCTATAGATCTTACTATCCCGATCTATAGATCCATCTATCCTGATCTATAGATCTATCTATCCCGATCTATAGATCTATCTATCCCGATCTATAGATCCATCTATCCTGATCTATAGATCCATCTATCCTGATCTATAGATCTATCTATCCTGATCTATAGATCTATCTATCCCGATCTACAGATCTATCTATAAATCTATCTATCCCAATCTATAGATCCATCTATCCCGATCTATAGATCCATCTATCCTGATCTATAGATCTATCTATCCCGATCTACAGATCTATCTATAAATCTATCTATCCCAATCTATAGATCCATCTATCCCGATCTATAGATCCATCTATCCTGATCTATAGATCTATCTATCCCGATCTACAGATCTATCTATAAATCTATCTATACCAATCTATAGATCCATCTATCCTGGGCTATAGATCTATAAATGAAGGATTCCTCAGCCTCTGGAAACTGAAGAAAATATTTGGGCTGATTTAACTGGACTTAAAATATCTTAGAGGTCTTGACCTGGAAACGTTTAACTCAGTCTGAATGAGGTCTGCTGTGGTCTACTCACGTTTCCCCTTCAGGTACATCATGGACTGAGGACTCCAGTGGACTTTCAGCTGAGGACAGACAGAGACCATTAATGAGGACAGAGACTGATAACCAGGAGAGACAGAGACTGTTAACCAGGACAGACAGAGACCATTAACCAGGACAGACAGAGACAGTTAACTAGGACAGACAGAGACCGCTAACCAGGACAGACAGAGACCATTAACCAGGACAGACAGAGACCGTTAACCAGGACAGACAGAGACCATTAACCAGGACAGACAGAGACCGTTAACCAGGACAGACAGAGACCGTTAACCAGGACAGACAGAGACCATTAACCAGGACAGACAGAGACCGTTAACCAGGATAGACAGAGACCGCTAACCAGGACAGACAGAGACCGCTAACCAGGACAGACAGAGACCGCTAACCAGGACAGACAGATACTATTAACCAGGACAGACAGAGACAGTTAACAAGGACAGACAGAGACTGTTAACGAGGACAGACAGAGACCATTAACCAGGACAGACAGAGACTGTTAACAAGGACAGACAGAGACAGTTAACGAGGACAGACAGAGACCGTTAACCAGGACAGACAGAGACCGTTAACCAGGATAGACAGAGACCGCTAACCAGGACAGACAGAGACCGCTAACCAGGACAGACAGAGACCGCTAACCAGGACAGACAGATACTATTAACCAGGACAGACAGAGACCGTTAACCAGGACAGACAGAGACAGTTAACCAGGACAGACAGAGACCGTTAACCAGGACAGACAGAGACCATTAACCAGGACAGACAGAGACCGTTAACCAGGACAGACAGAGACAGTTAACCAGGACAGACAGAGACTGTTAACGAGGACAGACAGAGACCATTAACCAGGACAGACAGAGACTGTTAACAAGGACAGACAGAGACAGTTAACGAGGACAGACAGAGACCGTTAACCAGGACAGACAGAGACCGTTAACCAGGACAGACAGAGACCATTAACCAGGACAGACAGAGACCGTTAACCAGGACAGACAGAGACAGTTAACCAGGACAGACAGAGACTGTTAACGAGGACAGACAGAGACCATTAACCAGGACAGACAGAGACTGTTAACAAGGACAGACAGAGACTGTTAACGAGGACAGACAGAGACCGTTAACCAGGACAGACAGAGACCGTTAACCAGGACAGACAGAGACCGTTAACCAGGACAGACAGAGACCGCTAACCAGGACAGACAGAGACCGCTAACCAGGACAGACAGAGACCGTTAACCAGGACAGACAGAGACCGTTAACCAGGACAGACAGAGACCATTAACCAGGACAGACAGAGACCGCTAACCAGGACAGACAGAGACCGTTAACCAGGACAGACAGAGACCGCTAACCAGGACAGACAGAGACCGTTAACCAGGACAGACAGAGATGGCTAACCAGGACAGACAGAGACCGCTAACCAGGATAGACAGAGACCGCTAACCAGGACAGACAGAGACTATTAACCAGGACAGACAGAGACCGCTAACCAGGACAGACAGAGACCGCTAACCAGGACAGACAGAGACCGCTAACCAGGACAGACAGAGACCGTTAACCAGGACAGACAGAGACCGTTAACCAGGACAGACAGAGATGGCTAACCAGGACAGACAGAGATCGCTAACCAGGATAGACAGAGACCGCTAACCAGGACAGACAGAGACCGTTAACCAGGACAGACAGAGACCGTTAACCAGGACAGACAGAGACCGCTAACCAGGACAGACAGAGACCGTTAACCAGGACAGACAGAGACCGTTAACCAGGACAGACAGAGACCGTTAACCAGGACAGACAGAGACCGTTAACCAGGACAGACAGAGACCGCTAACCAGGACAGACAGAGACCGTTAACCAGGACAGACAGAGACCGTTAACCAGGACAGACAGAGACCGTTAACCAGGACAGACAGAGACCGTTAACCAGGACAGACAGAGACAGTTAACCAGGACAGACAGAGACAGTTAACCAGGACAGACAGAGACCGTTAACCAGGACAGACAGAGACCATCATACACTCATAATTTTACCTTCTGATCAGACTCCACCACCAAGGAGAGGAAAAGCGAACAGGTCCACATAGCCGTTAGGTTTCTCTACAACAACCAGGACAAGATATTTAAGGTGGTATGAAAGCATAGAAAGGAAGGCATTTAAGGTGGTATGACATCATACAGAGAGGAAGGCATTTAAGGTGGTATGACAGCATAGAGAGAGGAAGGCATTTAAGGTGGTATGACAGCATAGAGAGAGGAAGGCATTTAAGGTGGTATGACAGCATACAGAGAGAGAAAAGTAGAGCAGTAATTATTTCTCTGCTGTATCGATGCTTCCTATCATTAACACTTATCCTGTTATAAAGTAGTTTCATTCCCTGTAAATGGATCCACATCTATAGGGAACATGGATCAGTGGGGCGGGCAGTGGAGCTGGTCACACTGCTGTGGAAAAGCATACGTACAGATGTGGCTCCATTTAAACAGATTTTACTGTGGGATAAGAGTTAATGTTAGGAAGCATCGTTACAGCAGAGAAATTATCTACCAATCACTGCTCTACTGACTTTTCTGCAAGGTTTAGAAGTAAAAACCAGTCTGTGAGTCACAGCAGGCTCTTTAAACTGGCCCGTCCATGAACACCACAACAGTCAGAGAGAGAGAGCCATGACCCTCAGTCTAACAACAACCAAACCACCAGGATGGACGGGACACCCAGAAACACCTGATTTAAAATACAGATGACAGCAGGACAGGCACACCAGGAGATCACTACTCACACACACAGTGATGAACACGAGACTTCACTGAGTTAGAGCTGATCTAAATAAACATTTAAGGATTAATGAGCTGAATGAATCCTAAACAGGATCATCTGGAGTGTAAATCAGCTGGTAAATAGAGGAAACTAGAGGAGAATCAGTTTAGAACAGGCTGGAGTAAATCCACTCACCATCTCTGCAGCCGCTCCACTCCAGCGTGGATGTGTCTGTGAGCGGGCTGCTTATATCCCCGCCCACACCGTCATCTGCTTCGATCGCTCGCCGTGAGGCTCGGCAGGACGCCTGTTTACTAAAGCCACAAAAACAAGACGCTGACGTCACCGCCATGATGGGGACACGGGAACATCAATACTACTGCCAGCTTCTAAAAGAGCTGGTCCTACTGTCTGATGGTTTTACCTTAGACCTGGAGAACACCTGACCCCTGACACTGGAACACCTGACCCCTGAGACTGGAACACCTGACCTCTGACACTGGAACACCTGACCCCTGACACTGGAACACCTGACCTCTGACACTGGAACACCTGACCCCTGACACTGGAACACCTGACCTCTGACACTGGAACACCTGACCTCTGACACTGGAACACCTGACCTCTGACACTGGAACACCTGACCTCTGACACTGGAACACCTGACCTCTGACACTGGAACACCTGACCTCTGACACAGGAACACCTGACCTCTGACACAGGAACACTTGACCTCTGACACTGGAACACCTGACCTCTAACACTGGAACACCTGACCCCTGACACAGGAACACCTGACCTCTGACACTGGAACACCTGACCTCTGACACAGGAACACCTGACCTCTGACACAGGAACACCTGACCTCTGACACAGGAACACCTGACCCCTGGGACTGGAACACCTGACCTCTGACACTGGAACACCTGACCTCTGACACTGTGACACCTGACCTCTGACACTGGAACGCCTGACCTCTGACACTGGAACACCTGACCTCTGACACAGGAACACCTGACCTCTGACACAGGAACACCTGACCTCTGACACAGGAACACTTGACCTCTGACACTGGAACACCTGCCCTCTAACACTGGAACACCTGACCCCTGACACTGGAACACCTGACCTCTGACACTGGAACACCTGACCTCTGACACTGGAACACCTGACCTCTAACACTGGAACACCTGACCCCTGACACTGGAACACCTGACCTCTGACACTGGAACACCTGACCTCTGACACTGGAACACCTGACCTCTGACACAGGAACACCTGACCTCTGACACTGGAACACCTGACCTCTGACACTGTGACACCTGACCTCTGACACAGGAACACCTGACCTCTGACACAGGAACACCTGACCTCTGACACAGGAACACCTGACCTCTGACACAGGACACAGAGACCTCTGACACAGGAACACCTGACCTCTGACACTGGAACACCTGACCTCTGACACAGGAACACCTGACCTCTGACACAGGAACACCTGACCTCTGACACAGGAACACCTGACCTCTGACACTGGAACACCTGACCCCTGACACTGGAACACCTGACCTCTGACACTGGAACACCTGACCTCTGACACAGGAACACCTGACCTCTGACACAGGAACACCTGACCTCTGACACTGGAACACCTGACCTGTTGACACTGTGAACACCTGACCTCTGACACTGGAACACCTGACCTCTGACACAGGAACACCTGACCTCTGACACAGGAACACCTGACCTCTGACTCTGTAACACCTGACCTCTGACACAGGAACACCTGACCTCTGACTCTGTAACACCTGACCTCTGACACAGGAACACCTGACCTCTTGATTTATGACACCTGACCTCTGACACAGGAACACCTGACCTCTGACTCTGTAACACCTGACCTCTGACACAGGAACACCTGACCTCTGACACTGGAACACCTGACCTCTGACACAGGAACACCTGACCTCTGACACTGGAACACCTGACCTCTGACACAGGAACACCTGACCTCTGACACAGGAACACTTGACCTCTGACACAGGAACACTTGACCTCTGACACTGGAACACCTGACCTCTAACACTGGAACACCTGACCCCAGTGTTTAGCACTTAAAGGGAACATTCCTGACCTCTGGATGGCTCAGTGGTCTACACCTGACCTCTGACACAGGAACACCTGACCTCTGACACAGGAACACCTGACCTCTGACACAGGAACACCTGAGTCTGGGACTGGAACACCTTCACCTCTGACACTGAACACCTGACCTCTGACACTGTGGCAGAAACCTGACCTCTGACAAAACTGGATCAGACTGACCTCTGACACTGGAACACCTGACCTCTGACACAGGAACACCTGACCTCTGACACAGGAACACTTGACCTCTGAATGAATAAATGAACACTTGACCTCTGAGTTACATGGAACACCTGCTTTCTCTAACACTGGAACACCTGACCCCTGACACTGGAACACCTGACCTCTGACACTGGAACACCTGACCTCTGACACTGGAACACCTGACCTCTGACACTGGAACACCTGACCTCTGACACTGGAACACCTGACCTCTGACACTGGAACACCTGACCTCTGACACTGGAACACCTGACCTCTGACACTGGAACACCTGACCTCTGACACAGGAACACCTGACCTCTGACACTGGAACACCTGACCTCTGACACTGTGACACCTGACCTCTGACACAGGAACACCTGACCTCTGACACAGGAACACCTGACCTCTGACACAGGAACAGAGGAGGAACACCTCCGCCCACAAACTTAACAACATAAGGGGGCGGGGCCCCCTGACACTCCTCACCTGTAGTCTATAACAGTCAGTCTAACCAGCCCAGTGTAGATCCAGTTAGGCTCCGCCCACAAACACATACTCACTCAAACAAACATGATGACTGTTCATACAACCCCAGGTCCATAAAAGTTGGGTCACTGTGTTAAATGTAGACAAAAGCGGAGATTGTTAAATGTTTGAACACGTTTGACAGAGCAGACGTTAAACTGAGATTAAACTGTCAGCTCATGTTTAGTCTGATGGCAGCAACACTATAAAGGGTTAAATTCACAAATATTAATCCATATTTGATATTTACAGTCAGGTCTGATCTTGATTTATGACAGTAATGCAAAAAGTGCATCTTTTATGTGTATTATTTTTACTGCTATGTATGTATGGAACACGGTGTGTAAAATTCATTAAAATCTTAATAATAAAAACAGAAAAATGCAGTAAAATGCAAAGAAAAATTCAAGGTTATGATAATCCCCTACAAGGAAATGCAGTTTGCATGTAGTAAATGAAAAATAACATTTTTGTTTTTTACCACACAGACTCAGTGTTTAGCACTTAAAGGGTTAATATTCCTAATGCTGTCCTGTCTTTGGTATCCTGTGGTGACTGAGCTGAGCCTGAACTGTGGTGTGAACATCCCTGAAGGATAAATAAAACCATGGCAGTGATGAGAATGAAGCTTCTAACAGATCTACTGAACCTCTGAATAAATAAAGGTCTGTCTGAAGGTCAGCTCTGTTCTCAGGGAGAGCTCTGTGACTGTCACTCCATAAACAAACAAACAAACAAATAAATAAATAAATAAATGAATATCAACAACTGTCTGGTCTATTTTCTGTCCAGCCCTTTGAAAGGTCCACCCTCTATGGCGTGACCGGCGTGCTCATGGTGCGTGTTTTACTTCAACATGGCTTTGGCGATCTGTCCCAGACAGTGTCCAAACTCCTCCAGGACCCTCTGCTCGGCCCGGGCGGCGCTCTGAGTCTCTCTCTCCGCCTTCTGCGCCTGAGCCAGCAGACATCCGCACACCGCCTCCACCACGCCGCGGGTGATCACTGACGCGGGACACCTGAGACAGACAGACAGGGACGGATCGATCCTGATCCACTGACCTCAGCGTAAACTCTACTTATGTTTAGTCAGTCATCGAAACGGACCAATCAGAGGCCTCTGCTCTGAGGTGCTCCATCACCTTTACTCTGATTATGGCGTCTGGTGTTTAACACACGTTAGATTTAGTTTCATCACACTGAACCAGACCTGGCCCTGTTCAAATTCCCTCTTCATTTACTTCACTGCTCCAGCACACCAACCACAGCAGAGATGTCGGCCCCCAGAATAAAGCAGGGTCCACTCTCTGATCTGAAACACTTACCCGGTACAGCTGCATTAACTCTTCTATCACCAACGGATCTTGACTGCTTCAGTTTAATCCAAACAGTCAAACTCACACACTTCCATCTCACACACAGAAATATTTAGACTTTTATGTTTCAATCTTGATGATCCCAAAAATCTGAACTCCACCATCTCTGAATAACAGAATCATGTGGAAACGTCCAGTAATTTTCTGGATTCTGGTCCAGGAGACCATCACTGACACCCTCCATGAAGAGCGAAAGCCACAGAAGGTCACTGCAGAGAGCCAGAACTACCAGAAACTGGTTCACTGATCACATAAGACTGTTTGATTCTGACCTGACCCCCATAGGGGATCTCTGGAAGAACAGAGATCCAAGACCAGCTGAAGGCTGCTATCAGAGAACCTGGGCTTCATAAACCCCCAGCAGGACCACAGACTGATCGGGAAAACTAAAAAGTCTTTCAGTGTTTCTCTTTGAGTGTGATGAATGCTGAGTTTAGAAGTTTGACTGTTTCAGTTACACACAGGAGAAGATTTTAACCTTCACCTGATTCTGATGGAAATACGGACAGATTAAAGCGTCTCACCTCCATAAGTCTGTCTCACCTCCATAAGTCTGTCTCACCCCCATAAGTCTGTCTCACCTCCATAAGTCTGACTAACCTTCATAAGTCTGTCTCACCTCCATAAGTCTGTCTCACTCCCATAAGTCTTTCTCACCTCCATGAGGCCGTCTCACTCCCATAAGTCTGTCTCACTCCCATAAGTCTGTCTCACCTCCATAAGTCTGTCTCACTCCCATAAGTCTTTCTCACCTCCATGAGGCCGTCTCACTCCTATAAGTCTGTCTCACCTCCATAAGTCTGTCTCACCCCCATAAGTCTGTCTCACTCCCATAAGTCTTTCTCACCTCCATGAGGCCGTCTCACTCCCATAAGTCTGTCACACTCCCATAAGTCTGTCTCACCCCCATAAGTCTGTCTCACCTCCATAAGTCTGTCTCACTCCCATAAGTCTGTCTCACTCCCATAAGTCTGTCTCACCTCCATAAGTCTGTCTCACCTCCAAAAGTCTGTCTCACTCCCATAAGTCTGTCTCACCTTCATAAGGCCGCCTCACTCCCATAAGTCTGTCTCACCTCCATAAGGCCGTCTCACTCCCATAAGTCTGTCTCACCTCCATAAGTCTGTCTCACCTCCATAAGTCTGTCTCACTCCCATAAGTCTGTCTCACCTCCATAAGTCTGTCTCACTCCCATAAGTCTGTCTCACCTCCATAAGTCTGTCTCACCTCCATTAGTCTGTCTCACCTCCATAATTCTGTCTCACTCCTATAAGTCTGTCTCACCTCCATAATTCTGTCTCACTCCCATAAGTCTGTCTCACCTCAAAAAGTCTGTCTCACTCCCATAAGGCCGTCTCACTCCCATAAGTCTGTCTCACCTCCATAAGGCCGTCTCACTCCCATAAGGCCGTCTCACTCCCATAAGTCTGTCTCACCTCCATAAGGCCGTCTCACTCCCATAAGGCCGTCTCACTCCCATAAGTCTGTCTCACCTCCATAAGGCCATCTCACCTCCATAAGTCTGTCTCACCTCCATAAGTCTGTCTCACCTCCATAAGTCTGTCTCACTCCCATAAGTCTGTCTCACCTCCATAAGTCTGTCTCACCTCCATAAGTCTGTCTCACCTCCATAAGTCTGTCTCACTCCCATAAGTCTGTCTCACCTCCATAATTCTGTCTCACTCCCATAAGTCTGTCTCACCCCCATAAGTTCGTCTCATCCCCATAAGTCCGTCTCACCTCCATAAGTCTGTCTCACTCCCATAAGTCTGTCTCACCTCCAAAAGTCTGTCTCACCACATAAGTCCGTCTCACTCCCATAAGTTCGTCTCACCTCCATAAGTCTGTCTCACTCCCATAAGCCTGTCTCACCTCCATAAGGCCGTCTCACTCCCATAAGTCCGTCTCACCTCCATAAGTCTGTCTCACCTCCATAAGTCTGTCTCACTCCCATAAGTCTGTCTCACCTCCATAAGTCTGTCTCACTCCCATAAGTCTGTCTCACCTCCATAAGTCTGTCTCACCTCCATTAGTCTGTCTCACCCCCATAAATCTGTTTCACCTCCATAACTCTGTCTCACTCCCATAAGTCTGTCTCACCTCCATAAGGCGGTCTCACTCACATAAGTCTTTCTCACTCCCAAAAGTCTGTCTCACTCCCATAATTCTTTCTCACCTCCATAATTCTGTCTCACCTCCATAAGTCTGTCTCACTCCCATAAGTCTGTCTCACCTCCATTAGTCTGTCTCACCTCCATAAGTCTGTCACACTCCCATAAGTCTGTCTCACTCCCATAAGTCTGTCTCACCTCCATAAGTCTGTCTCACTCCCATAAGTCTGTCTCACTCCCATAAGTCTGTCTCACCTCCATAAGTCTGTCTCACCTCCATAAGTCTGTCTCACCTCCATAAGTCTGTCTCACTCCCATAAGTCTGTCTCACTCCCATTAGTCTGTCTCACCTCCATAAGTCTGTCTCACCTCCATAAGTCCGTCTCACCTCCATTAGTCTGTCTCACCTCCATAATTCTGTCTCACCTCCATAAGTCTGTCTCACCTCCATTATTCCGTCTCACCTCCATAAGTCTGTCTCACTCCCATAATTCTGTCTCACCTCCATAAGTCTGTCTCACTCCCATAAGTCTTTCTCACCTCCATAAGGCCGTCTCACTCCCATTAATCTGTCTCACTCCCATAAGTCTGTCTCACTCCCATAAGTCTGTCTCACCTCCATAAGTCTGTCTCACTCCCATAAGTCTGTCACACTCCCATAAGTCTGTCTCACCTCCATAAGTCTGTCTCACTCCCATAAGTCTGTCTCACTCCCATAAGTCTGTCTCACCTCCATAAGTCTGTCTCACTCCCATAAGTCTGTCTCACTCCCATAAGTCTGTCTCACCTCCATAAGTCTGTCTCACTCCCATAAGTCTGTCACACTCCCATAAGTCTGTCTCACCTCCATAATTCTGTCTCACTCCCATAAGTCTGTCTCACTCCCATAAGTCTGTCTCACCTCCACAAGTCTGTCTCACCTCCATAAGTCTGTCTCACTCCCATAAGTCTGCCTCACCTCCATAATTCCGTCTCACCTCCATAAGTCTGTCTCACTCCCATAATTCTGTCTCACCTCCATTAGTCTGTCTCACTCCCATAAGTCTTTCTCACCTCCATAAGGCCGTCTCACACCCATAAATCTGTCTCACTCCCATAAGTCTTTCTCACTCCCATAAGTCTGTCTCACCTCCATAAGTCTGTCTCACTCCCATAAGTCTGTCTCACCTCCATAAGTCTGTCTCACTCCCATAAGTCTGTCACACTCCCATAAGTCTGTCTCACCTCCATAAGTCTGTCTCACTCCCATAAGTCTGTCTCACCTCCATAAGGCCGTCTCACTCCCATAAGTCTGTCACACTCCCATAATTCCGTCTCACCTCCATAAGTCTGTCTCACTCCCATAATTCTGTCTCACCTCCATAAGTCTGTCTCACTCCCATAAGTCTTTCTCACCTCCATAAGGCCGTCTCACACCCATAAATCTGTCTCACTCCCATAAGTCTGTCTCACTCCCATAAGTCTGTCTCACCTCCATAAGTCTGTCTCACTCCCATAAGGCCGTCTCACTCCCATAAGTCTGTCTCACCTCCATAAGTCTGTCTCACCTCCATAAGTCTGTCTCACTCCCATAAGTCTGTCTCACCTCCATAATTCCGTCTCACCTCCATAAGTCTGTCTCACCTTCATAAGTCTCTCTCACTCCCATAAGTCTGTCTCACCTCCATAATTCCGTCTCACCTCCATAAGTCTGTCTCACTCCCATAATTCTGTCTCACCTCCATAAGTCTGTCTCACTCCCATAAGTCTTTCTCACCTCCATAAGGCCGTCTCACACCCATAAATCTGTCTCACTCCCATAAGTCTGTCTCACTCCCATAAGTCTGTCTCAGCTCCATAAGTCTGTCTCACTCCCATAAGTCTGTCTCATCTCCATAAGTCTGTCTCACCTCCATAAGTCTGTCTCACTCCCATAAGTCTGTCACACTCCCATAAGTCTGTCTCACCTCCATAAGTCTGTCTCACTCCCATAAGTCTGTCTCACCTCCATAAGGCCGTCTCACTCCCATAAGTCTTTCACACTCCCATAATTCCATCTCACCTCCATAAGTCTGTCTCACTCCCATAATTCTGTCTCACCTCCATAAGTCTGTCTCACTCCCATAAGTCTTTCTCACCTCCATAAGGCCGTCTCACACCCATAAATCTGTCTCACTCCCATAAGTCTGTCTCACTCCCATAAGTCTGTCTCACCTCCATAAGTCTGTCTCACCTCCATAAGTCTGTCTCACTCCCATAAGTCTGTCTCACCTCCATAAGTCTGTCTCACCTCCATAAGTCTGTCTCACTCCCATAAGTCTGTCTCACCTCCATAAGTCTGTCTCACCTCCATAAGTCTGTCTCACTCCCATAAGTCTGTCACACTCCCATAAGTCTGTCTCACCTCCATAAGTCTGTCTCACTCCCATAAGTCTGTCTCACTCCCATAAGTCTGTCACACTCCCATAAGTCTGTCTCACCTCCATAAGTCTGTCTCACTCCCATAAGTCTGTCTCACCTCCATAAGTCTGTCTCACCTCCATAAGTCTGTCTCACTCCCATAAGTCTGTCTCACCTCCATAAGTCTGTCTCACCTCCATAAGTCTGTCTCACTCCCATAAGTCTGTCTCACCTCCATAAGGCCGTCTCACTCCCATAAGTCTGTCACACTCCCATAAGTCTGTCTCACCTCCATAAGTCTGTCTCACCTCCATAAGTCTGTCTCACTCCCATAAGTCTGTCTCACCTCCATAAGTCTGTCTCACCTCCATAAGTCTGTCTCACTCCCATAAGTCTGTCTCACCTCCATAAGGCCGTCTCACTCCCATAAGTCTGTCACACTCCCATAAGTCTGTCTCACCTCCATAAGTCTGTCTCACCTCCATAAGTCTGTCTCACTCCCATAAGTCTGTCTCACCTCCATAAGTCTGTCTCACCTCCATAAGTCTGTCTCACCTCCATAAGCCTGTCTCACCTGTCCTTGTCTCTGGTCCTTTGATCATCCACCACTGGGCTGCTGTAGTTCCCGCAGTCGGTACATTTACAGCTGGAGGTACACTTCACATTAGCCTGTAGACACACAACAACAACAACAACACATTAGCCTGTAGACACACAACACCAACAACAACACATTAGCCTGTAGACACACAACAACAACAACAACACATTAGCCTGTAGACCCAATGGAACATGGCTGTCTGCATCTTATCCTGTCATATCCTGTTTTTTTTGTTTTGTTTTGTAAAAGCACCGACATTTTATGTGGTAAGTATGGGCATACCTTTATTTTGAAAAAGCCATATCAGGAAATGGGGTATTTTTGGGGCCACTTCCTGTGTTTTCTACATCACTACACATGACTTTATGAATGAGTATGTTGGAGCTACAGTCAGTCACGTTGTCAGAGTCTCGATGCAGAACAGTCCACACCTGTGTTACCCAGAGATCCATTTCTCCAGCTTGTGGTAGGGATGTACGGGATAATCTTCATGATAACGGTACCAGCAGAGTGGAGCATTTCTGCCAACATTAGTCTAAAATTAGCCTGTATCAGCCGTGAATACCAGCCCTATGAATAAAGAGGTTGGTGCAGCTTTGGTCTGGACAGCCCTCAGTCTGCTGACGTCCGTTTCTTCTTGCTAACGTCTGTCTGAGGTCTGAACTACACATGAATGTCAGGACTGGTACATCCCTACCTCGTAGCACTCGCAGTAGTTCTTCAGACAGCCCGAGCGTTTACAGCTGCAGCCTTTGTTGTGCCATCCTTTCACGTCTCCGGGTCTCCCTCCGACTATCTTGGTCCTGAAGGCGTCTGGGTTACGACCTGAACGAAGCTACACAACGAGAACGGGACAAACATCAGACACAGAGGAGCAGGGAGGAGACTCAGTAGAAGGGGGGCACCCAGGAACTTCTGAGGACCAAGGTTCTCTTTAATGACCCTAGAGGACAGAGGTCACCAGGACATCCCGTCTGGGTGATGCCTCGTGTTAATGAGCTCTGATGAAGATGTTTCACCGTGTTGCTGCTGCTGTTGTGAACAGGAGGGTTAATACTGGAGGGTGTGTGAGTGTAAATGTGTGACCTGCAGAGGTAGAAGAAGTCAGACCAGAAAAGCACGAGCCTATCAACATGGAGGCTGAGATGGCGGGTCACCGTACCCCTCCTCCATGTTTTTAGGAGCCGTCCTGGTGACGGCTGTGTTTGTCATGTGGTCGTCCTGGTTAAAGCTGTATGAGGGACATCGCAGTCCACACACGGCTGGCCGAGTGTTTGTCCCCCCAGCAGAGTGAACGCCGTCTAACGGAGGGACCCCCGTCACCCCGAGCGAAGCTCCTATTAGAGCCGATCGATGGCGGCAGCTCGCTCACCGTGACTGTGTTTCTGCTGCACAAACAGTCGATCAGCGGTTACTGATTGATCCTCGATCCGCTCACACAGCCGTCTGTTCAGACGTCAGCGGGATCAACAGCCTGATCAGCACCTACAGCATCATTACACCCAGTCATCAGTCTACATGGAGACTATAATATATGAGGATCAACAGTCTGATCAGCACCTACAGCATCATTACACCCAGTCATCAGTCTACATGGAGACTATAATAGATGAGGATCAACAGTCTGATCAGCACCTACAGCATCATTACACCCAGTCATCAGTCTACATGGAGACTATAATATATGAGGATCAACAGTCTGATCAGCACCTACAGCATCATTACACCCAGTCATCAGTCTACATGGAGACTATAATAGATGAGGATCAACAGTCTGATCAGCACCTACAGCATCATTACACCCAGTCATCAGTCTACATGGAGACTATAATATATGAGGATCAACAGCCTGATCAGCACCTACAGCATCATTACACCCACAGTCATCAGTCTACATGGAGACTATAATAGATGAGGATCAACAGCCTGATCAGCACCTACAGCATCATTACACCCACAGTCATCAGTCTACATGGAGACTATAATAGATGAGGATCAACAGTCTGATCAGCACCTACAGCATCATTACACCCAGTCATCAGTCTACATGGAGACTTTTAAACAGAGATACAGGTGCATCTCAAAAAATTAGAGTATCATGAAAAAGTTCAATATTTTTGTCCCTCATGTCAGAAAGGTAAACCCATATATTATACAGACTCATTACACACAAAATGAAGTATTTCAAGCCTTTATTTCTTGAAATGTTGATGATTATGGCTTACAGATAAGAAAACCCAAAATTCAGAGTCTCAGAAAATGAGAATATTGTGAAAAAGTTGAATATTGTAAAGTCATGGAGTCACACCCTCACCAGCTAATGAACTCCAAACACCTGCAGAGGTTTCCTGAGCCTTTAGGTCAGGGCTGTTCAATTACAAATTCAACTGGGCCACATCTTCAAACAAAGAAATGTAGCTGGGCCAGACATGTTCAGCGTCCAGCTGGTAATGTCAAATTTCAACCCAATACAGATCAATTTGATGAAAAATATGTACTTTTTATTTCTAGTCTCCCTTTTGAATTTGGAAACAGGACAAAAGCACATCAAAAACTGCATAAAAACACAACAACAGAGCTGTACTTGAACATAACCTGAGGTAGTAGAAAGTTTTTTTTAACTTGAATAAAAATAAATTGAATAGAATGAAAAATAAAATGAAATTCTGTAATAATATTTTGGTCATATCATACCCAGGCATATCTTAAAGTGCATAAAAACTAAATGTGCACAGTTGTAGCTACAACAGTAGATTCTAGTCATGTCTGAACTGGGACCATTACACAGCCCATTCAGCTGAACAAAAAAACAACAGTTGAAAACTTCACCGCACAAACATGAATAAAACTAAACACCTACTATTGCATTTTCTTTTAAATCAGCATGTGTGATTAGAAAACTCTTTAGTTTGAAATACATTACTCTGCTGACTTTCTCAGTGAGAAAAGTGGCATTTTTGTTCTGAACAAGAGCAGTCATTTTTGGCTGGCGGACATGTCCCCTGCTGTTGTTGTCACATTCGATTTCATGTTGTTGTCTTTTATCACCTCAGCCACGATGGCCAGCATACACTCTTTCACAGTTTCAGAGTCAGTAAATGGCCTTTTCTTCTTCGCCAAAATCCACGAAATACGGAGGGAAGCAGCTGTGGCTCTCTCTGGAGCTGTGCATGTATGCACCACTGTGGTCTAACGGCGGTTGTGAGAGGCAATCAGACTCTGCTCTTTTACCGCCCTCTCCTGTGAAACCGGAAGTTTGTCCGGAAAGCTGGGCGTTTCTCCATGTGGTGCCTCCGGACGCACCATAGCAAAGTAAACACATAGGTTTGGTGTTTGAGCTCGATGGTAAAATAAACAAGTATGAGTCAGTCCACACAGGGTTGAGTCAGCGCTTTCACTGGCAATTTTACACTTCAGAGTTGAAAAGGACGTTTTATGCTCACGCTCTTGGGGCTACTTCTGTTAGCATCGCTAGCCACGCTTCAAAACAACGCAGTGCATTGTAGGTAGACTGTTGCTAGGCTACGCGGAGTGTTGCATTCACGGTCTGAAATACTGTGGGAATTTATAAAAAATTTGCCAAACATGTGCCCTCAGCATCTCTGGCATGACCACGGCCTTGACCACAGGCTGGGCCACTTGGGGGTTGGTTCTGGGCCGCATGTGGCCCGCGGGCCGCCAATTGAATAACCCTGCTTTAGACGGTCTCAGTCTGGGTCAGTGGGATCCACAATCATGGGGAAGACTGCAATCTGGACAGAGGACCAGAAGACAGTCACTGACACCCTCCACAAGGAGGGTCAGGTCAAAGGTCATTGCTAAAGAAGCTGCTTGTTCACAAAGTGCTGGATCCAAGACCTGGACCACAGACCAGTCCTAGACCTGGACTACAGACCAGTCCTAGACCTGGACCACAGACCAGTCCTAGACCTGGACCACAGACCAGTCCTAGACCTGGACCACAGACCAGTCCTAGACCTAGACCACAGACCAGTCCTAGACCTGGACCACAGACCAGTCCTAGACATGGACCACAGACCAGTCCTAGACCTGGACCACAGACCAGTCCTAGACCTAGACCACAGACCAGTCCTAGACCTGGACCACAGACCAGTCCTAGACATGGACCACAGACCAGTCCTAGACCTGGACCACAGACCAGTCCTAGACCTGGACTACAGACCAGTCCTAGACCTAGACCACAGACCAGTCCTAGACCTGGACCACAGACCAGTCCTAGACATGGACCACAGACCAGTCCTAGACCTGGACCACAGACCAGTCCTAGACCTGGACTACAGACCAGTCCTAGACCTAGACCACAGACCAGTCCTAGACCTGGACCACAGACCAGTCCTAGACCTGGACTACAGACCAGTCCTAGACCTGGACCACAGACCAGTCCTAGACCTGGACCACAGACCAGTCCTAGACCTGGACTACAGACCAGTCCTAGACCTGGACTACAGACCAGTCCTAGACCTGGACTACAGACCAGTCCTAGACATGGACTACAGACCAGTCCTAGACCTGGACTACAGACCAGTCCTAGACCTGGACCACAGACCAGTCCTAGACCTGGACCACAGACCAGTCCTAGACATGGACTACAGACCAGTCCTAGACCTGGACTACAGACCAGTCCTAGACCTGGACTACAGACCAGTCCTAGACATGGACTACAGACCAGTCCTAGACATGGACTACAGACCAGTCCTAGACCTGGACTACAGACCAGTCCTAGACCTGGACCACAGACCAGTCCTAGACCTGGACCACAGACCAGTCCTAGACCTGGACCACAGACCAGTCCTAGACATGGACTACAGACCAGTCCTAGACCTGGACTACAGACCAGTCCTAGACATGGACTACAGACCAGTCCTAGACCTGGACTACAGACCAGTCCTAGACATGGACTACAGACCAGTCCAAGACCTGGACTACAGACCAGTCCTAGACATGGACTACAGACCAGTCCTAGACATGGACTACAGACCAGTCCTAGACCTGGACTACAGACCAGTCCTAGACATGGACTACAGACCAGTCCTAGACCTGGACTACAGACCAGTCCTACACATGGACTAAAGACCAGTCCTAGACATGGACTACAGACCAGTCCTAGACATGGACTACAGACCATCCAAGACCTGGACTACAGACCAGTCCTAGACCTGGACTACAGACCAGTCCTAGACATGGACTACAGACCAGTCCTAGACCTGGACTACAGACCAGTCCTAGACATGGACTACAGACCAGTCCCTGGACATGGACTACAGACCAGACCCTGGACATGGACTACAGACCAGTCCTAGACCTGGACTACAGACCAGTCCTAGACATGAACTACAGACCAGTCCTAGACATGGACTACAGACCAGTCCAAGACCTGGACTACAGACCAGTCCTAGACCTGGACTACAGACCAGTCCTAGACATGGACTACAGACCAATCCTAGACCTGGACTACAGACCAGTCCCTGGACATGGACTACAGACCAGACCCTGGACATGGACTACAGACCAGTCCTAGACATGGACTACAGACCAGTCCTAGACATGGACTACAGACCAGTCCTAGACCTGGACTACAGACCAGTCCTAGACATGAACTACAGACCAGTCCTAGACATGGACTACAGACCAGTCCAAGACCTGGACTACAGACCAGTCCTAGACCTGGACTACAGACCAGTCCTAGACATGGACTACAGACCAATCCTAGACCTGGACTACAGACCAGTCCCTGGACATGGACTACAGACCAGACCCTGGACATGGACTACAGACCAGTCATAGACCTGGACTACAGACCAATCCTAGACATGGACTACAAATGTGGCATTCCTCGTGTCAGTCCACTCCTGAACCAGAGACCACGTCAGAAGAGTCTTACCTGGACTGTGGAGAAAAAGAACTGGACTGTTGTGGTCTCAGTGGTCCAAAATCCTCTTCTCAGATGAAAGTACATTTTGCATGTCATTTGGAAATCCATGTCCCAGAGTCTGGAGGAAGAGTGGAGAGGACCAGAATCCAGGTTTCTTGAAGTCCAGTGTGAAGTTTCCACAGTCAGTGATGATCTGGGCTGCCATGGCATCTGCTGGTGTTGGTCCACTGTGTTTAATCAGGTCAAAGGTCAACGCAGCCATCTACCAGGACATTTTAGAGACCTTCATGCTTCCTTCTGCTGACCAGCACCATGGAGATGCTGATTTCATTCTCCAGCAGGACTTGGCACCTGCCCACACTGCCAAAGGTACCAAAAGCTGCTTCAGTGACCATGGAGTTACTGTGACTCTGAGCTGAACCCCATAGAGAATCTATGGAAGATGAGAGACACCAGACCCAACAATGCAGATGACCTGAAGGCCGCTATCAAAGCAACCTGGGCTTCATTACACCTGAGCAGTGCCACAGGCTGATCACCTCCATGCCACGCCGCACTGATGCAGTAATTCATGCAGAAGGAGGCCCAACCAAGTACTGATGCATAGAAATGAACAGACTTTTCAGAAGCCTGACATTTCTGTTTAAAACATCCTTTTATTGATCTTACATAATATTCTCATTTTCTGAGACTCTGAATTTTGGGTTTTCTTATCTGTGAGCCGTAATCATCAACATTTCAAGAAATAAAGGCTTGAAATATTTCACTCTATGTGTAATGATTCTATATAATATATGGGTTTACCTTTCAGAAAAGAGTGATAAATATATTGAACTATTCATGATATTCTGATTTTTTGAGATGTACCTGTAGATGGGATCAACAGTCTGATCAGTAGCAATCATCCCCCCAGCTTCTATCAATGATACTAAATACACTTATTCTGTTTTAATATGCAGAAAACTCAGAAAAACAGGCTCTGATTGTATAATTCTGTTAAAGTTTATAGATCTGAATGTTAAAGATAACTGTCATGAATAAACAGAACTAAATCCACCATGTTTTAAATGCTTAAACACCAACTACGTACGAGCGTGGCATGTAGCTATGGTTGTAATTAAGAATGAATACTGAGCAACGGCCCAGCCCTACTGAACTGTTTTGGTTTCATGGATGAACGTCACATAAAGAGGGAGAAAGGCTGTTAAAAGTGTCTGAGCGTTCTGGGATCAGTCTCAACAGGAAGCTGGATTCTGGATGACCAGAGGACTGGCGTCAGACTAGAATGGCGGTCTGTCACAGGAAGTAGCATAGCGTCTGATCGAGGCACAGCAATAGAACTTCCTGTTCCTGCTTCATCGTGTAGTTGTGTTTCATGGAACTCACAGTGGCTAAACTGATAATGTTTAACATAAGAGCGGCCATTTTAATCATGCAGACTAGCAGTACCTAACCTAGGGTCCCAGGACCCTAGAGGGGGCACCAAAGATCTCAGGGGGGCACAGACCCTGTGCAGGTGTTTTATTTTTTCATTGGCTGACTCTAAATCTATCAGTTCTATGTACTATACCTTTAATATCACTGACCATGTGCTCTTTCATCTCTCTCCTCATTGGCTGACCCTCCCAGATCTACTGGCGGCTGTCATGTTCAGGTAAAGCTCACCTGGATGGCCTTCTGCCGGAGGATCATGTGATCGGTGTTGTTGAAGCAGTTGGAGCATTCACAGTGGTCACACATCAGGCCGTTAGCGAAACACTCACAGTAGCTGAGGACGAGACAGAGACGCCGTTATGAAGGTTAGAGCAGGGTTTCCCAAACCTTTAAGCCCATGACCCCAAAATAATGGGGTCAGAGATCAGGACCCCTACCGTCACTGGAGGGGGATAAAGTTCATCACGTACCAAACCTGTGTTTTGGGTAGTTTTAATAACTTTTACTTACATTTAGGCACAAATATCACCTGATAACTATGTTTTCATTTTAAATTGAACTCTTTTTAACATTTTTTAAATATATTTATTAAACTTAAATAAATATATTTATTTAACTTGTTAGTTTCTAGTTAAAGAGCTGACCACCTAAGAGTGTCAGATTAAAGAGCTGATGACAACTGAAGCAAGTTTGGGATTTATTTCCATCTAAACCACGGTTTCTGTGTCAACAAATAATTAAAGGTAAAGGTTAACATAAGCTTAAACAATGTATTTCCACTTTAACATAAAAATAGGAAAGAAAAAGCAGTCAGACAGAGATAACCAGTCTTTCATGCTCATGGTCTGGGAGTGGATGGAGATCAGAGACCTCTGCAAGACTGAGGCTGTTTTTGAATTCTCCTGCTACACTAGCGGTGCGTACTGATTTGCCCAAAATGCAGCATGCAGTATGCCAAAAATACCCAGATGACCTACTGATTTGGGAAAATTTCACAGTATGCATCGGACCAGTCTGCGTCGCCTACTGTTACCCACAATGCAAATGGCGGGTCAGAGTTCGTAATAGCGGAGAGCGGTGAAACTTTCGACGGAGTGGCTGACAGTCACAACAAGTGCCATTACCTTTTATCTTTACCTTTTTAACATGTACTATAGTGAATAAGTTGTAATAGGGTCGTTGTTGTTTTTGTTTTACCGTTACGGCTGGTAACGGCCTGAAAGGTGCTGTCTAGTGTGTCCGTTCACTGCATTATACATGCTAAGCTAAAAACAACAGCTATAAAAATCCCATAAAATCAAATAAAAACACTTCCTAGATTTTTTCTGTATGTAAATGGATGAAAACACTGTAGCGGCTTTAATATTGACCAGGGTATGACGTACTTCTGTATACTGGAAACCGGCTAAACCGGGCCAAGCACGCTACACAATAAAGTCTGACTGGCAGTCAAACTGCACACTACTGCACAACCCAGAACACAGTGCACAATACATACTGTATACTTCTGGCAGGAGTATGCAGGACGCCAATTAAAACACAGCCTGAGGTTGGCTTTAAACGCTGGCTGTAGACACATCTGTGTTCCTAACACACCTGTGTTCTAACACACCTGTGCTCTAACACACCTGTGCTCTAACACACCTGTGCTCCTAACACACCTGTGCTCTAACACACCTGTGCTCTAACACACCTGTGCTCCTAACACACCTGTGCTCCTAACACACCTGTGTTCCTAACACACCTGTTCTCTAACACACCTGTGTTCCTAACACACCTGTGCTCTAACACACCTGTGCTCCTAACACACCTGTGCTTCTTACACACCTGTGCTCTAACACACCTGTGCTCCCACACACCTGTGCTTCTTACACACCTGTGCTCTAACACACCTGTGCTCTAACACACCTGTGTTCCTAACACACCTGTGCTCTAACACACCTGTGTTCTAACACACCTGTGCTCTAACACACCTGTGCTCTAACACACCTGTGCTCCTAACACACCTGTGCTCTAACACACCTGTGCTCTAACACACCTGTGCTCCTAACACACCTGTGCTCCTAACACACCTGTGTTCCTAACACACCTGTTCTCTAACACACCTGTGTTCCTAACACACCTGTGCTCTAACACACCTGTGCTCCTAACACACCTGTGCTTCTTACACACCTGTGCTCTAACACACCTGTGCTCCCACACACCTGTGCTTCTTACACACCTGTGCTCTAACACACCTGTGCTCTAACACACCTGTGTTCCTAACACACCTGTGCTCTAACACACCTGTGTTCTAACACACCTGTGTTCTAACACACCTGTGCTCTAACACACCTGTGCTCTAACACACCTGTGCTCTAACACACCTGTGCTCCTAACACACCTGTGCTCTAACACACCTGTGCTCCTAACACACCTGTGCTCCTAACACACCTGTGTTCCCACACACCTGTGCTCCCACACACCTGTGCTCCCACACACCTGTGCTCCTTACACACCTGTGCTCTAACACACCTGTGCTCTAACACACCTGTGCTCCCACACACCTGTGCTTCTTACACACCTGTTCTCTAACACACCTGTGCTCTAACACACCTGTGTTCCTAACACACCTGTGCTCTAACACACCTGTGTTCTAACACACCTGTGCTCTAACACACCTGTGCTCCCACACACCTGTGCTCCTTACACACCTGTGCTCTAACACACCTGTGTTCCTAACACACCTGTTCTCTAACACACCTGTGTTCCTAACACACCTGTGTTCCTAACACACCTGTGCTCTAACACACCAGTGCTCCTAACACACCTGTGCTTCTTACACACCTGTGCTCTAACACACCTGTGCTCCTAACACACCTGTGCTCTAACACACCTGTGCTCCTAACACACCTGTGCTCTAACACACCTGTGTTCCTAACACACCTGTGCTCTAACACACCTGTGCTCCTAACACACCTGTGCTCTGACACACCTGTGTTCCTAACACACCTGTGGTCTTTAAACACCTGTGCTCCTAACACACCTGTGCTCCTAACACACCTGTGGTCTTTAAACACCTGTGCTCCTAACACACCTGTGCTCCTAACACACCTGTGGTCTTTAAACACCTGTGCTCTAACACACCTGTGCTCCTAACACACCTGTGGTCTTTAAACACCTGTGCTCCTAACACACCTGTGCTCCTAACACACCTGTGGTCTTTAAACACCTGTGCTCTAACACACCTATGCTCCTAACACACCTCTGCTCCTAACACACCTGTGTTCCTTACACACCTGTGTTTCTAACAAACCTGTTCTCTATCACACCTGTGCTCCCACACACCTGTGCTCCCACACACCTGTGCTCCTAACACACCTGTGTTCTAACACACCTGTGCTCTAACACACCTGTGCTCTAACACGCCTGTGCTCCTAACACACCTGTGTTCTAACACACCTGTGTTCTAACACACCTGTGCTCTAACACACCTGTGCTCTAGCACGCCTGTGCTCCTAACACACCTGTGTTCCTAACACACCTGTTCTCTATCACACCTGTTCTCCCACACACCTGTGCTCCCACACACCTGTGTTCCTAACACACCTGTGCTCCCACACACCTGTGCTCCTAACACACCTGTGCTCCCACAGACCTGTTCCTAACACACCTGTGCTCCTAACACACCTGTGCTTCCACACACCTGTGCTCCTAACACACCTGTGTTCCTTACACACCTGTGTTCGTAACACACCTGTGCTCCTAACACACCTGTGCTCTAACACACCTGTGCTCCCACACACCTGTGCTCCTTACACACCTGTGCTCTAACACACCTGTGTTCCTAACACACCTGTTCTCTTACACACCTGTGTTCCTAACACACCTGTGTTCCTAACACACCTGTGCTCTAACACACCAGTGCTCCTAACACACCTGTGCTTCTTACACACCTGTGCTCCTAACACACCTGTGCTCTAACACACCTGTGCTCCCACACACCTGTGCTTCTTACACACCTGTGCTCTAACACACCTGTGCTCCTAACACACCTGTGCTCTAACACACCTGTGCTCCTAACACACCTGTGCTCTAACACACCTGTGTTCCTAACACACCTGTGCTCTAACACACCTGTGCTCCTAACACACCTGTGCTCTGACACACCTGTGTTCCTAACACACCTGTGGTCTTTAAACACCTGTGCTCCTAACACACCTGTGCTCCTAACACACCTGTGGTCTTTAAACACCTGTGCTCCTAACACACCTGTGCTCCTAACACACCTGTGGTCTTTAAACACCTGTGCTCTAACACACCTGTGCTCCTAACACACCTGTGGTCTTTAAACACCTGTGCTCCTAACACACCTGTGCTCCTAACACACCTGTGGTCTTTAAACACCTGTGCTCTAACACACCTATGCTCCTAACACACCTCTGCTCCTAACACACCTGTGTTCCTTACACACCTGTGTTTCTAACAAACCTGTTCTCTATCACACCTGTGCTCCCACACACCTGTGCTCCCACACACCTGTGCTCCTAACACACCTGTGTTCTAACACACCTGTGCTCTAACACACCTGTGCTCTAACACGCCTGTGCTCCTAACACACCTGTGTTCTAACACACCTGTGTTCTAACACACCTGTGCTCTAACACACCTGTGCTCTAGCACGCCTGTGCTCCTAACACACCTGTGTTCCTAACACACCTGTTCTCTATCACACCTGTTCTCCCACACACCTGTGTTCCTAACACACCTGTGCTCCCACACACCTGTGCTCCTAACACACCTGTGCTCCCACAGACCTGTTCCTAACACACCTGTGCTCCTAACACACCTGTGCTTCCACACACCTGTGCTCCTAACACACCTGTGTTCCTTACACACCTGTGTTCGTAACACACCTGTGCTCCTAACACACCTGTGCTCTTACACTGCTGTGCTCTAACACACCTGTGCTCTAACACACCTGTTCTCTAACAAACCTGTGCTCTCACACACCTGTGCTCCTTACACACCTGTGTTCCTAACACACCTGTGCTCTAACACACCTGTGCTCCTAACACACCTGTGTTCTAACACACCTGTGCTCTAACACACCTGTGCTCTAACACGCCTGTGCTCCTAACACACCTGTGCTCCTAACACACCTGTGTTCCTAACACACCTGTGCTCTCACACACCTGTGCTCCTAACACACCTGTGTTCCTAACACACCTGTGCTCTAACACACCTGTGTTCCTAACACACCTGTGCTCTTACACTGCTGTGCTCTAACACACCTGTGCTCTAACACACCTGTTCTCTAACAAACCTGTGCTCTCACACACCTGTGCTCCTTACACACCTGTGTTCCTAACACACCTGTGCTCTAACACACCTGTGCTCCTAACACACCTGTGTTCTAACACACCTGTGCTCTAACACACCTGTGCTCTAACACGCCTGTGCTCCTAACACACCTGTGCTCCTAACACACCTGTGTTCCTAACACACCTGTGCTCTCACACACCTGTGCTCCTAACACACCTGTGTTCCTAACACACCTGTGCTCTAACACACCTGTGCTCCTAACACACCTGTGTTCCTAACACACCTGTGTTCCTAACACACCTGTGCTCTAACACGCCTGTGCTCCTAACACACCTGTGCTCCTAACACAACTGTGTTCCTAACACACCTGTGCTCTAACACGCCTGTGCTCCTAACACACCTGTGCTCCTAACACACCTGTGTTCCTAACACACCTGTGCTCTCACACACCTGTGCTCCTAACACACCTGTGTTCCTAACACACCTGTGCTCTAACACACCTGTGTTCCTAACACACCTGTGCTCTAACACACCTGTGCTCTAACACACCTGTGCTCTAACAAACCTGTGCTCTCACACACCTGTGCTCCTTACACACCTGTGTTCCTAACACACCTGTGCTCTAACACACCTGTGCTCCTAACACACCTGTGTTCTAACACACCTGTGCTCTAACACACCTGTGCTCTAACACGCCTGTGCTCCTAACACACCTGTGTTCCTAACACACCTGTGCTCTAACACGCCTGTGCTCCTAACACACCTGTGTTCCTAACACACCTGTGCTCTAACACACCTGTGTTCTAACACACCTGTGCTCTCACACACCTGTGCTCCTAACACACCTGTGTTCCTAACACACCTGTGTTCCTAACACACCTGTGCTCTAACACATCTGTGTTCCTAACACACCTGTGTTCCTAACACACCTGTGCTCTAACACACCTGTGCTCTCACACACCTGTGCTCCTAACACACCTGTGTTCCTAACACACCTGTGCTCTTACACACCTGTGTTCCTAACACACCTGTGTTCCTAACACACCTGTGCTCTAACACACCTGTGTTCCTAACATACCTGTGCTCCTAACACACCTGTGTTCCTAACACACCTGTGCTCCTAACACACCTGTGTTCCTAACACACCTGTGCTCTGACACATCTGTGTTCCTAACACACCTGTGCTCCTAACACACCTGTGTTCCTAACACACCTGTGCTCTAACACACCTGTGTTCCTAACACACCTGTGCTCCTAACACACCTTTGCTCCTTACACACCTGTGCTCTAACACACCTGTGTTCCTAACACACCTGTGCTCCTAACACACCCATGCTCCTTATCCACCTGTTATGTACCACTGTTGACCACCAGATGGGAGTATTCATAATAGAATCAAATTTAGGATTTTGAATCAAATTAAATTTACTCTGTTTTCTGGAAAGCATCCAGAGACCCCACCTTCACTATCTCATGACCCCCCTGGGGGTCCTGACCCCCACATTGGGAACCACTGGGTTAGAGAGATGAAGAACAGACTCAGACTAACACCATGGTCCTAAATCCACTCTAATACATTCATGGACGAAAATGTTGGCACCCCTGGAATTTTTCCAGAAAATTCACCATTTCTCCCAGATATTGTTGCAGTTACAAATGTTTTTGGCATACACATGTTTATTGCCTTTATGTGCATTAGAGCAATAGAAAAAATTCAAAGAAAAAGACAAAATTGACATAATTTTACACAAAACTCAAAAATGGCCTGGACAAAATGACTGTCCCCTTTTAAAACTGTGGGTAAATCATTTTATTTCATCATGTGATGCTCATTTAAACTCACCTGTGGCAGTAACAGGTGCTGCAATCTAGAAATCACACCTGAAGCCAGTTAGAATGTCTAAAAGTTGACTCAGCCTTTGTGTTGTGTGTCTGTGTGTGTCACTCCAAGCATGGAGGAGAGAAAGAAGAGCCCAGAACTGTCTGAGGACTTAAGAAGCAAAATTGTGGAAAAATATGAACAATCTCAAGGTTAAAGACCATCTCCAGAGATCCTGAGATTCCTTTGTCCACTGTGTGTAATATAATCAAGAAGTTTATAACCATGGAGCTGTGGCTAATCTCCCTGGACGTGGACGGAAGAGAAAAACTGACAAAAGAATGCAACGCAGGATAGTTGGAATGGTGGATAAACATCCTCAGTCAACTTCCACACAGATTCAGGCTGTCCTGCAGACTCAGGGTGCAAAAGTGTCAGCTGGGACCATACGTGGTCATCTGAATGAGATGAAGCGCTATGGCAGGAGACCCAGGAGAACCCCACTGCTGACAAAGAGACAAAAAAAAGCCAGACTGGAGTTTGCAAAAATGTACCTGAGTAAGCCTCAATCCTTCTGGGAGAACATTTAGTGGACAGATGAGACTAAGGTAGAGCTTTTTGGAAAAGCACGTCATTCTACTGTTTACAGAAAACAGAATGAGGCCTACAAAGAAAAGAACACAGTACCTACAGTCAAACATGGAGGAGCTTCAAGGATGTTTTGGGGTTGTTTTGCTGCCTCTGGCACTTGGTGCCTTGACTGTGTGCAAGGAATCATGAAATCTGGAGACTATCAAAAGATTTTGGGCCGCAATGTAGGGCCTAGTGTCAGAAAGCTGGGTCTGGGTCAGAGGTCATGGGTGTTCCAGCAGGACAATGACCCCAAACATACCTCAGAAAGCACCAAGAAATGGTTGGAGACAAAGCTGGAGAGTTCTGAAGTGGCCAGCAATGAGTCCAGATCTAAATCCCATTGAACACCTATGGAGAGATCTCAGAACTGCTGTTGAAGAAGCACCCTTCAAATCTGAGAGACCTGGAGCAGTTTGGAGAAGAAGAGTGGTCCAAAATTCCAGCTGAGAGGAGTAAGAAGCTTGTTGATGGTTATAGGAAGAGATTGGTTCCAGTTATTTTTTCCTAAGGGTGTGCAACCGAATATTAAGTTGAGGGTGCCAACAATTTTGTCCGGCCCATTTTTTTGAGTTTTGTGTAAAATTATGTCAATGTTGTCTTTTTTCTTCTGTTTTTTTTTGTGTTGATCCAATGAACATAAAGGAAATAAACACATTGTGGTGTTTTAATTTGTATTAATTGTTTTACTTTGGTTAACTTCCGGTTTCCGGAGTCTCGTGCTGGCTGCTAACTTTACTCTGCTCTCCCTGAGGCATCCACCCCTCCCCCCCGGTGCTGTGGAGAGTCACACCTGCAGCGAATCACTCCTTTGACGGACACTACTTAAGATCGGCTGCAGCTCTCTACAGCGCCTGAGTCTTGCAGACCTTACCTCACAGTAACTCCAGCTCCAGGCTCACTCTCGAGATCTTCAGAGAAGTTTCCTGTGCTCTTTGATGATTGTTATTAGTGATTTCCAGTGCTTGTATTTTTGTGAACTTTCCTCTAACGTGCCTCTCCTCTTCTTCCAGTGCCTCCAGCCCAGATCACCGCAGCCAGCACCAGCTCCCTCTCTCACTCACCTGGACTCTTGGAATCCCCCCTCCCTTATTCACTTACCTGCACAATAAAACTGTTTAAACCTGCTCCTCCGTTTCCGCATTCTGGGTCCAACTACACTACCGAACACAACACACATGTACCAAAACATTTGTTGATTGCAACAATTTCTGGGAGAAATTATTTATTTTCTGGAAAAATTCCAGGGGTGCTAACATTTTTGTCCATGACTGTATAATCCCAGTCTAAATCAAACCCTGGCCCTCCCCATGGACCAGACTGTCCCTGTTTGGATCCTGGTTTAAGTGCCTGGTTTTGGTCCCAAAGTAACCAGGAACTCATGGCTCATACAGCTTTAACCCTTTCACCTCTTCTACTGTTTCTGCAACTCCTTAACCATTTTTCTCACTTTCAGCTAGTTTTTCACCACTTTTAACCCCATTTCACTATTTTTACACACATCTTTATGCCCCTTTAACCATTTTCACCACCTGAACCCAGATTTGCTGCCTTATACCCATTTTTGCCACTTTTTTAACCCCTTTCTGCCACATTTGTTGAATATCTTCCGTCAAAGTCGTCCATTTCTCAGTCTTTGTCTGCCATCCTGAGGTTTGTCGTCATATTCAGCCGTGCTCACTGGTACGTCATAGCTGAGAGCCTGCAGTCCTCTAGGTCTGTAATTCTGTTCTGTAGTCCAGAAATAAAGAGCTGGTGGACTCACAGTTTGAGGCACTGGGATCTGGTGCAGTGACACGGTTTCCTGGTTCCAAAAGCTCTACAGCAGCAAAAAGACAGGATGTGATCAGTGTGGACTCTCAGAACTATCTCACCAGTGTTTCTGTCTCTTACCTGGCTGGGGGCGGCTGAGGCTGGACTCTGGGGGTCTGATCTCTGGACTGGAATAAAGGATGAGCTACCTGCTGAAGCTACAGAGGACAAACGACTGGAATAAAGACCTGTTAGGGCAGAGATGTAGGGATAAACACGGAACGTTCTGTGATCCTACCTGGCCTAAAGTCCCCGACAAGTCCACGTCTGACAAACACAGACAGAGATTAGACTTAATATTCAACAATATTTAATATCTGTAGAGAATAAACACAGAGATTAGACATAATACTAAACATCTATAGAGAGAATAAACACAGAGATTAGACATAATACTAAACATCTATAGAGAGAATAAACACAGAGATTAGACATAATAGTAAACATCTATATAGAGAATAAACACAGAGATTAGAAATAATACTAAACATCTATAGAGAGAATAAACACAGAGATTAGACATAATAGTAAACATCTATATAGAGAATAAACACAGAAATTAGACATAATACTAAACATCTATAGAGAGAATAAACACAGAGATTAGACATAATAGTAAACATCTATATAGAGAATAAACACAGAGATTAGAAATAATACTAAACATCTATAGAGAGAATAAACACAGAAATTAGACATAATACTAAACATCTATAGAGAGAATAAACACAGAGATTAGACATAATACTAAACATCTATATAGAGAATAAACACAGAGATTAGACATAATACTAAACATCTATAGAGAGAATAAACACAGAGATTAGACATAATACTAAACATCTATATAGAGAATAAACACAGAGATTAGACATAATACTAAACATCTATAGAGAGAATAAACACAGAGATTAGACATAATACTAAACATCTATATAGAGAATAAACACAGAGATTAGACATAATACTAAACATCTATAGAGAGAATAAACACAGAGATTAGACATAATACTAAACATCTATAGAGAGAATAAACACAGAAATTAGACATAATACTAAACATCTATAGAGAGAATAAACACAGAAATTAGACATAATACTAAACATCTATAGAGAGAATAAACACAGAGATTAGACATAATACTAAACATCTATAGAGAGAATAAACACAGAAATTAGACATAATACTAAACATCTATAGAGAGAATAAACACAGAGATTAGACATAATACTAAACATCTATAGAGAGAATAAACACAGAGATTAGACATAATACTAAACATCTATAGAGAGAATAAACACAGAGATTAGACATAATACTAAACATCTATAGAGAGAATAAACACAGAGATTAGACATAATAGTAAACATCTATAGAGAGAATAAACACAGAGATTAGACATAATACTAAACATCTATAGAGAGAATAAACACAGAGATTAGACATAATACTAAACATCTATAGAGAGAATAAACACAGAGATTAGACATAATACTAAACATCTATAGAGAGAATAAACACAGAGATTAGACATAATACTAAACATCTATAGAGAGAATAAACACAGAGATTAGACATAATACTAAACATCTATATAGAGAATAAACACAGAGATTAGACATAATACTAAACATCAATATAGAGAATAAACACAGAGATTAGACATAATACTAAACATCTATAGAGAGAATAAACACAGAAATTAGACATAATACTAAACATCTATAGAGAGAATAAACACAGAGATTAGACATAATAGTAAACATCTATATAGAGAATAAACACAGAGATTAGACATAATACTAAACATCTATAGAGAGAATAAACACAGAGATTAGACATAATAGTAAACATCTATAGAGAGAATAAACACAGAGATTAGACATAATAGTAAACATCTATATAGAGAATAAACACAGAGATTAGAAATAATACTAAACATCTATATAGAGAATAAACACAGAGATTAGACATAATAGTAAACATCTATAGAGAGAATAAACACAGAAATTAGACATAATACTAAACATCTATAGAGAGAATAAACACAGAGATTAGACATAATAGTAAACATCTATATAGAGAATAAACACAGAGATTAGAAATAATACTAAACATCTATAGAGAGAATAAACACAGAGATTAGACATAATACTAAACATCTATATAGAGAATAAACACAGAGATTAGACATAATACTAAACATCTATAGAGAGAATAAACACAGAAATTAGACATAATACTAAACATCTATAGAGAGAATAAACACCGAGTTTAGACAGAATACTAAACATCTATATAGAGAATAAACACAGAGATTAGACATAATACTAAACATCTATAGAGAGAATAAACACAGAGATTAGACATAATACTAAACATCTATATATAGAGAATAAACACAGAGATTAGACATAATACTAAACATCTATAGAGAGAATAAACACAGAGATTAGACATAATACTAAACATCTATAGAGAGAATAAACACAGAAATTAGACATAATACTAAACATCTATAGAGAGAATAAACACAGAAATTAGACATAATACTAAACATCTATAGAGAGAATAAACACAGAGATTAGACATAATACTAAACATCTATAGAGAGAATAAACACAGAAATTAGACATAATACTAAACATCTATAGAGAGAATAAACACAGAGATTAGACATAATACTAAACATCTATATAGAGAATAAACACAGAGATTAGACATAATACTAAACATCTATAGAGAGAATAAACACAGAGATTAGACATAATACTAAACATCTATATAGAGAATAAACACAGAGATTAGACATAATACTAAACATCTATAGAGAGAATAAACACAGAAATTAGACATAATACTAAACATCTATAGAGAGAATAAACACAGAGATTAGACATAATACTAAACATCTATAGAGAGAATAAACACAGAAATTAGACATAATACTAAACATCTATAGAGAGAATAAACACAGAGATTAGACATAATACTAAACATCTATATAGAGAATAAACACAGAGATTAGACATAATACTAAACATCTATAGAGAGAATAAACACAGAGATTAGACATAATACTAAACATCTATATAGAGAATAAACACAGAGATTAGACATAATACTAAACATCTATATAGAGAATAAACACAGAGATTAGACATAATACTAAACATCTATAGAGAGAATAAACACAGAGATTAGACATAATACTAAACATCTATAGAGAGAATAAACACAGAAATTAGACATAATACTAAACATCTATAGAGAGAATAAACACAGAGATTAGACATAATACTAAACATCTATATAGAGAATAAACACAGAGATTAGACATAATACTAAACATCTATAGAGAGAATAAACACAGAGATTAGACATAATACTAAACATCTATATAGAGAATAAACACAGAGATTAGACATAATACTAAACATCTATAGAGAGAATAAACACAGAGATTAGACATAATACTAAACATCTATAGAGAGAATAAACACAGAGATTAGACATAATACTAAACATCCATAGAGAGAATAAACACAGAAATTAGACATAATAGTAAACATCTATAGAGAGAATAAACACAGAAATTAGACATAATACTAAACATCTATAGAGAGAATAAACACAGAAATTAGACATAATACTAAACATCTATAGAGAGAATAAACACAGAGATTAGACATAATACTAAACATCTATAGAGAGAATAAACACAGAGATTAGACATAATACTAAACATCTATAGAGAGAATAAACACAGAGATTAGACATAATACTAAACATCTATAGAGAGAATAAACACAGAAATTAGACATAATACTAAACATCTATAGAGAGAATAAACACAGAGATTAGACATAATACTAAACATCTATAGAGAGAATAAACACAGAGATTAGACATAATACTAAACATCTATAGAGAGAATAAACACAGAGATTAGACATAATACTAAACATCTATAGAGAGAATAAACACAGAGATTAGACATAATACTAAACATCTATAGAGAGAATAAACACAGAGATTAGACATAATACTAAACATCTATAGAGAGAATAAACACAGAGATTAGACATAATACTAAACATCTATAGAGAGAATAAACACAGAGATTAGACATAATACTAAACATCTATAGAGAGAATAAACACAGAGATTAGACATAATAGTAAACATCTATAGAGAGAATAAACACAGAGATTAGACATAATACTAAACATCTATAGAGAGAATAAACACAGAGATTAGACATAATAGTAAACATCTATAGAGAGAATAAACACAGAGATTAGACATAATAGTAAACATCTATAGAGAGAATAAACACAGAGATTAGACATAATAGTAAACATCTATAGAGAGAATAAACACAGAGATTAGACATAATAGTAAACATCTATAGAGAGAATAAACACAGAGATTAGACATAATAGTAAACATCTATAGAGAGAATAAACACAGAGATTAGACATAATACTAAACATCTATAGAGAGAATAAACACAGAGATTAGACATAATACTAAACATCTATAGAGAGAATAAACACAGAGATTAGACATAATACTAAACATCTATAGAGAGAATAAACACAGAGATTAGACATAATACTAAACATCTATAGAGAGAATAAACACAGAGATTAGACATAATACTAAACATCTATATAGAGAATAAACACAGAGATTAGACATAATACTAAACATCTATATAGAGAATAAATACAGATTAGACATAATACTAAACATCTATAGAGAGAATAAACACAGAGATTAGACATAATACTAAACATCTATATAGAGAATAAACACAGAGATTAGACATAATACTAAACATCTATAGAGAGAATAAACACAGAGATTAGACATAATACTAAACATCTATAGAGAGAATAAACACAGAGATTAGACATAATACTAAACATCTATATAGAGAATAAACACAGAGATTAGACATAATAGTAAACATCTATATAGAGAATAAACACAGAGATTAGACATAATAGTAAACATCTATAGAGAGAATAAACACAGAGATTAGACATAATACTAAACATCTATAGAGAGAATAAACACAGAGATTAGACATAATACTAAACATCTATAGAGAGAATAAACACAGAGATTAGACATAATACTAAACATCTATATAGAGAATAAACACAGAGATTAGACATAATACTAAACATCTATAGAGAGAATAAACACAGAGATTAGACATAATACTAAACATCTATATAGAGAATAAACACAGAAATTAGACATAATACTAAACATCTATAGAGAGAATAAACACAGAGATTAGACATAATAGTAAACATCTATATAGAGAATAAACACAGATTAGACATAATACTAAACATCTATATAGAGAATAAACACAGAGATTAGACATAATACTAAACATCTATAGAGAGAATAAACACAGAGATTAGACATAATAGTAAACATCTATAGAGAGAATAAACACAGAGATTAGACATAATAGTAAACATCTATAGAGAGAATAAACACAGAGATTAGACATAATACTAAACATCTATATAGAGAATAAACACAGAAATTAGACATAATACTAAACATCTATAGAGAGAATAAACACAGAAATTAGACATAATACTAAACATCTATAGAGAGAATAAACACAGAGATTAGACATAATACTAAACATCTATAGAGAGAATAAACACAGAGATTAGACAATATACTAAACATCTATAGAGAGAATAAACACAGAGATTAGACATAATACTAAACATCTATAGAGAGAATAAACACAGAGATTAGACATAATACTAAACATCTATAGAGAGAATAAACACAGAGATTAGACATAATACTAAACATCTATAGAGAGAATAAACACAGAGATTAGACATAATACTAAACATCTATAGAGAGAATAAACACAGAGATTAGACATAATACTAAACATCTATAGAGAGAATAAACACAGAGATTAGACATAATACTAAACATCTATAGAGAGAATAAACACAGAGATTAGACATAATACTAAACATCTATAGAGAGAATAAACACAGAGATTAGACATAATACTAAACATCTATAGAGAGAATAAACACAGAGATTAGACATAATACTAAACATCTATATAGAGAATAAACACAGAGATTAGACATAATACTAAACATCTATAGAGAGAATAAACACAGAGATTAGACATAATAGTAAACATCTATAGAGAGAATAAACACAGAGATTAGACATAATACTAAACATCTATAGAGAGAATAAACACAGAGATTAGACATAATACTAAACATCTATAGAGAGAATAAACACAGAGATTAGACATAATACTAAACATCTATAGAGAGAATAAACACAGAGATTAGACATAATAGTAAACATCTATAGAGAGAATAAACACAGAGATTAGACATAATACTAAACATCTATAGAGAGAATAAACACAGAGATTAGACATAATAGTAAACATCTATATAGAGAATAAACACAGAGATTAGACATAATAGTAAACATCTATAGAGAGAATAAACACAGAGATTAGACATAATACTAAACATCTATATAGAGAATAAACACAGAGATTAGACATAATACTAAACATCTATAGAGAGAATAAACACAGAGATTAGACATAATAGTAAACATCTATAGAGAGAATAAACACAGAGATTAGACATAATAGTAAACATCTATATAGAGAATAAACACAGAGATTAGACATAATAGTAAACATCTATATAGAGAATAAACACAGAGATTAGACATAATACTAAACATCTATATAGAGAATAAACACAGAGATTAGACATAATACTAAACATCTATAGAGAGAATAAACACAGAGATTAGACATAATAGTAAACATCTATAGAGAGAATAAACACAGAGATTAGACATAATAGTAAACATCTATATAGAGAATAAACACAGAGATTAGACATAATACTAAACATCTATATAGAGAATAAACACAGAGATTAGACATAATAGTAAACATCTATATAGAGAATAAACACAGAGATTAGACATAATACTAAACATCTATATAGAGAATAAACACAGAGATTAGACATAATACTAAACATCTATATAGAGAATAAACACAGAGATTAGACATAATACTAAACATCTATAGAGAGAATAAACACAGAAATTAGACATAATACTAAACATCTATATAGAGAATAAACACAGAGATTAGACATAATAGTAAACATCTATAGAGAGAATAAACACAGAGATTAGACATAATAGTAAACATCTATATAGAGAATAAACACAGAGATTAGACATAATAGTAAACATCTATAGAGAGAATAAAGAGAGAGAGAGGCAGAGAGTCAGGTGGACAGAGGGGGCGCTGTCTGGCAGACACCCAGGTACAGGCAGTGCTGCAGTAAAGGCTAGTGTGTAATGTGGACACGCATTAACGTTAAATAGAATGACTTTAATAAAATGTGCTGGAGACCAAAGATGGGGTTAGTAAATGTCTAAGGCTGTGTGCAGTCTACAGTTGAAGTCTTCTCACACCTAAAACTCAGACGTTCTATGGCCCTGAATTTCAAAAATCAGATTCAGGACTTTTTAAGACTTTTCAAGGATCAGTGGGAACCCCGAGTGATACCATGCCCGGATGCAGATTTCCCAGAATCCTCTCAGCCACAATGCTGTGCAGTTTTCAGAAACCCCTCAGAATCATGGGGTTTGTTTAATCAGGTTTTAGAGCTGGTTTTAGGCCGTCTGAGATCTACAGGGTGAATGAAAACACTGATGTACTAGGAGGAAAACAAACGCCATGAATGATGAAGAGCCAGATCTCTGATATGAAGGACAGGAGGCTCCACCCTCAATAACAGACTAACATGATCCCCAGGACTCTCAGCAGTCAGGTACCAGTACGAGGACCAGTACCAGCCCTGGCAGACACCCCTAGACCAGACTCACTGTAGGTTAACGGGTCCTCTCTCCTGTCCTGAGCCGAGCCGTCGTCTGTGTGAATCTGTGCAGGTTCCAGTGTGTGAAATACCGGTCCAGACTCAGAGGGGTTACCACCTGGAGCCACATTACACAGCACCTGGGGGGGGGGGGGGAGTTAGACTGGGGGCTGACAGGTGAGAGTCAACGTTTCAGTAGGACGTGTTTTTAAACGCCATCACAGGTATGAGACCATGTCTGGATCTTTAGAAGGATGTCTCAGAGTGACCACAGGTGTCGTTCCTCAGGTTACATCAGAAGAATAAAGAACAGTAGAACTCACAGGCTGGCTGTAGCGTGGAGAAAACTCTGATAGTTCTAGGGTCTGAGGCATGAAGAGTCCTGATCCTGGAGGATGGACGTCCCCCTACAAACACAGAACACGCTTTAACATCCAGGACAAGAAGAAGAGTCTGTTAGTTATCCATTAAAGTTAGGACGGTCAGCAGTAACGCTGTAAAAGTTCTCCTCTTCTCTAGATGAACCAGTGTCATCTCTGCTGATCTTCCACAACTTCCTCTAGTCCTTTCAAAATAAAGGCTGGTTCTCACTGAACAGGAAGTTAGTCACCCCTAGTTTTAGACAAAGTAAAAGCAAAACTAGAGCGGGGACTCATCAAAAGGATCAGAAGATTAAACAGAATTCTCAGAGTTTGAGGACAGCATTACTCTGGATCAATGAAGGCAGGAATGACCTTTAACCTTTAACCTTTAACTCAATAGAACAGGAACACAGAGAGGGAGAGGTGGAGACTCACCCTGTAGACCAGAGTCTGGGTACTCACTGGCATCATGCTGTAGAGAACGGGGTCACCACTAAACCAGGGAGCAGAGAAGGAGCTGAGGAGACCGCTGTCTGCTGGACCAGGAGGAGGTCTGAGGAAACCAGGACAGATAAAGTCTACTAACATTCTAGACCCAGCTGATGAAACCAGGACAGATAAAGTCCACTAACATTCTAGACCCAGCTGATGAAACCAGGACAGATAAAGTCCACTATTATTCTAGACCCAGCTGAGGAAACCAGGACAGATAAAGTCCACTAACATTCTAGACCCAGCTGATGAAACCAGGACAGATAAAGTCCACTAACATTCTAGACCCAGCTGATGAAACCAGGACAGATAAAGTCCACTAACATTCTAGACCCAGCTGATGAAACCAGGACAGATAAAGTCCACTAACATTCTAGACCCAGCTGATGAAACCAGGACAGATAAAGTCTACTAACATTCTAGACCCAGCTGATGAAACCAGGACAGATAAAGTCCACTAACATTCTAGACCCAGCTGATGAAACCAGGACAGATAAAGTCCACTAACATTCTAGACCCAGCTGATGAAACCAGGACAGATAAAGTCCACTAACATTCTAGACCCAGCTGATGAAACCAGGACAGATAAAGTCCACTAACATTCTAGACCCAGCTGAGGAAACCAGGACAGATAAAGTCCACTAACATTCTAGACCCAGCTGATGAAACCAGGACAGATAAAGTCCACTAACATTCTAGACCCAGCTGATGAAACCAGGACAGATAAAGTCCACTATTATTCTAGACCCAGCTGATGAAACCAGGACAGATAAAGTCCACTAACATTCTAGACCCAGCTGATGAAACCAGGACAGATAAAGTCCACTAACATTCTAGACCCAGCTGATGAAACCAGGACAGATAAAGTCCACTATTATTCTAGACCCAGCTGATGAAACCAGGACAGATAAAGTCCACTAACATTCTAGACCCAGCTGATGAAACCAGGACAGATAAAGTCCACTATTATTCTAGACCCAGCTGATGAAACCAGGACAGATAAAGTCCACTAACATTCTAGACTCAGCTGATGAAACCAGGACAGATAAAGTCCACTATTATTCTAGACCCAGCTGAGGAAACCAGGACAGATAAAGTCCACTAACATTCTAGACCCAGCTGATGAAACCAGGACAGATAAAGTCCACTAACATTCTAGACCCAGCTGATGAAACCGAGACAGATAGAGTCCACTAACATTCTAGACCCAGCTGATGAAACCGAGACAGATAGAGTCCACTAACATTCTAGACTCAGCTGATGAAACCAGGACAGATAAAGTCCACTAACATTCTAGACCCAGCTGATGAAACCAGGACAGATAAAGTCCACTAACATTCTAGACCCAGCTGATGAAACCAGGACAGATAAAGTCCACTAACATTCTAGACCCAGCTGATAAAACCAGGACAGATAAAGTCCACTAACATTCTAGACCCAGCTGATGAAACCAGGACAGATAAAGTCCACTAACATTCTAGACCCAGCTGATGAAACCAGGACAGATAAAGTCCACTAACATTCTAGACCCAGCTGAGGAAACCAGGACAGATAAAGTCCACTAACATTCTAGACTCAGCTGATGAAACCAGGACAGATAAAGTCCACTAACATTCTAGACTCAGCTGATGAAACCAGGACAGATAAAGTCCACTAACATTCTAGACCCAGCTGATGAAACCAGGACAGATAAAGTCCACTAACATTCTAGACCCAGCTGATGAAACCAGGACAGATAAAGTCCACTAACATTCTAGACCCAGCTGATGAAACCAGGACAGATAAAGTCCACTAACATTCTAGACCCAGCTGATGAAACCAGGACAGATAAAGTCCACTAACATTCTAGACCCAGCTGATGAAACCAGGACAGATAAAGTCCACTAACATTCTAGACCCAGCTGATGAAACCAGGACAGATAAAGTCCACTAACATTCTAGACTCAGCTGATGAAACCAGGACAGATAAAGTCCACTAACATTCTAGACCCAGCTGATGAAACCAGGACAGATAAAGTCCACTAACATTCTAGACCCAGCTGATGAAACCAGGACAGATAAAGTCCACTAACATTCTAGACCCAGCTGATGAAACCAGGACAGATAAAGTCCACTAACATTCTAGACCCAGCTGATGAAACCAGGACAGATAAAGTCCACTAACATTCTAGACCCAGCTGATGAAACCAGGACAGATAAAGTCCACTAACATTCTAGACCCAGCTGATGAAACCAGGACAGATAAAGTCCACTAACATTCTAGACTCAGCTGATGAAACCAGGACAGATAAAGTCCACTAACATTCTAGACTCAGCTGATGAAACCAGGACAGATAAAATCCACTAACATTCTAGACTCAGCTGATGAAACCAGGACAGATAAAGTCCACTAACATTCTAGACCCAGCTGATGAAACCAGGACAGATAAAGTCCACTAACATTCTAGACCCAGCTGATGAAACCAGGACAGATAAAGTCCACTAACATTCTAGACCCAGCTGATGAAACCAGGACAGATAAAGTCCACTAACATTCTAGACCCAGCTGATGAAACCAGGACAGATAAAGTCCACTAACATTCTAGACCCAGCTGATGAAACCAGGACAGATAAAGTCCACTAACATTCTAGACCCAGCTGATGAAACCAGGACAGATAAAGTCCACTAACATTCTAGACCCAGCTGATGAAACCAGGACAGATAAAGTCCACTAACATTCTAGACCCAGCTGATGAAACCAGGACAGATAAAGTCCACTAACATTCTAGACCCAGCTGATGAAACCAGGACAGATAAAGTCCACTAACATTCTAGACTCAGCTGATGAAACCAGGACAGATAAAGTCCACTAACATTCTAGACTCAGCTGATGAAACCAGGACAGATAAAGTCCACTAACATTCTAGACCCAGCTGATGAAACCAGGACAGATAAAGTCCACTAACATTCTAGACCCAGCTGATGAAACCAGGACAGATAAAGTCCACTAACATTCTAGACTCAGCTGATGAAACCAGGACAGATAAAGTCCACTAACATTCTAGACCCAGCTGATGAAACCAGGACAGATAAAGTCCACTAACATTCTAGACCCAGCTGATGAAACCAGGACAGATAAAGTCCACTAACATTCTAGACCCAGCTGATGAAACCAGGACAGATAAAGTCCACTAACATTCTAGACCCAGCTGATGAAACCAGGACAGATAAAGTCCACTAACATTCTAGACCCAGCTGATGAAACCAGGACAGATAAAGTCCACTAACATTCTAGACCCAGCTGATGAAACCAGGACAGATAAAGTCCACTAACATTCTAGACCCAGCTGATGAAACCAGGACAGATAAAGTCCACTAACATTCTAGACCCAGCTGATGAAACCAGGACAGATAAAGTCCACTAACATTCTAGACCCAGCTGATGAAACCAGGACAGATAAAGTCCACTAACATTCTAGACCCAGCTGATGAAACCAGGACAGATAAAGTCCACTAACATTCTAGACCCAGCTGATGAAACCAGGACAGATAAAGTCCACTAACATTCTAGACCCAGCTGATGAAACCAGGACAGATAAAGTCCACTAACATTCTAGACCCAGCTGATGAAACCAGGACAGATAAAGTCCACTAACATTCTAGACCCAGCTGATGAAACCAGGACAGATAAAGTCCACTAACATTCTAGACCCAGCTGATGAAACCAGGACAGATAAAGTCCACTAACATTCTAGACCCAGCTGATGAAACCAGGACAGATAAAGTCCACTAACATTCTAGACCCAGCTGATGAAACCAGGACAGATAAAGTCCACTAACATTCTAGACCCAGCTGATGAAACCAGGACAGATAAAGTCCACTAACATTCTAGACCCAGCTGATGAAACCAGGACAGATAAAGTCCACTAACATTCTAGACCCAGCTGATGAAACCAGGACAGATAAAGTCCACTAACATTCTAGACCCAGCTGATGAAACCAGGACAGATAAAGTCCACTAACATTCTAGACCCAGCTGATGAAACCAGGACAGATAAAGTCCACTAACATTCTAGACCCAGCTGATGAAACCAGGACAGATAAAGTCCACTAACATTCTAGACCCAGCTGATGAAACCAGGACAGATAAAGTCCACTAACATTCTAGACCCAGCTGATGAAACCAGGACAGATAAAGTCCACTAACATTCTAGACCCAGCTGATGAAACCAGGACAGATAAAGTCCACTAACATTCTAGACCCAGCTGATGAAACCAGGACAGATAAAGTCCACTAACATTCTAGACCCAGCTGATGAAACCAGGACAGATAAAGTCCACTAACATTCTAGACCCAGCTGATGAAACCAGGACAGATAAAGTCCACTAACATTCTAGACCCAGCTGATGAAACCAGGACAGATAAAGTCCACTAACATTCTAGACCCAGCTGATGAAACCAGGACAGATAAAGTCCACTAACATTCTAGACCCAGCTGATGAAACCAGGACAGATAAAGTCCACTAACATTCTAGACCCAGCTGATGAAACCAGGACAGATAAAGTCCACTAACATTCTAGACCCAGCTGATGAAACCAGGACAGATAAAGTCCACTAACATTCTAGACCCAGCTGATGAAACCAGGACAGATAAAGTCCACTAACATTCTAGACCCAGCTGATGAAACCAGGACAGATAAAGTCCACTAACATTCTAGACCCAGCTGATGAAACCAGGACAGATAAAGTCCACTAACATTCTAGACCCAGCTGATGAAACCAGGACAGATAAAGTCCACTAACATTCTAGACCCAGCTGATGAAACCAGGACAGATAAAGTCCACTAACATTCTAGACCCAGCTGATGAAACCAGGACAGATAAAGTCCACTAACATTCTAGACCCAGCTGATGAAACCAGGACAGATAAAGTCCACTAACATTCTAGACCCAGCTGATGAAACCAGGACAGATAAAGTCCACTAACATTCTAGACCCAGCTGATGAAACCAGGACAGATAAAGTCCACTAACATTCTAGACCCAGCTGAGGAAACCAGGACAGATAAAGTCCACTAACATTCTAGACCCAGCTGATGAAACCAGGACAGATAAAGTCCACTAACATTCTAGACCCAGCTGATGAAACCGAGACAGATAGAGTCCACTAACATTCTAGACTCAGCTGATGAAACCAGGACAGATAAAGTCCACTAACATTCTAGACCCAGCTGATGAAACCAGGACAGATAAAGTCCACTAACATTCTAGACTCAGCTGATGAAACCAGGACAGATAAAATCCACTAACATTCTAGACCCAGCTGATGAAACCAGGACAGATAAAATCCACTAACATTCTAGACTCAGCTGATGAAACCAGGACAGATAAAATCCACTAACATTCTAGACTCAGCTGATGAAACCAGGACAGATAAAATCCACTAACATTCTAGACTCAGCTGAGGAAACCAGGACAGATAAAGTCCACTAACATTCTAGACCCAGCTGATGAAACCAGGACAGATAAAGTCCACTAACATTCTAGACTCAGCTGATGAAACCAGGACAGATAAAGTCCACTAACATTCTAGACTCAGCTGATGAAACCAGGACAGATAAAGTCCACTAACATTCTAGACCCAGCTGAGGAAACCAGGACAGATAAAGTCCACTAACATTCTAGACCCAGCTGATGAAACCAGGACAGATAAAGTCCACTAACATTCTAGACTCAGCTGAGGAAACCAGGACAGATAAAGTCCACTAACATTCTAGACTCAGCTGATGAAACCAGGACAGATAAAGTCCACTAACATTCTAGACCCAGCTGAGGAAACCAGGACAGATAAAGTCCACTAACATTCTAGACTCAGCTGATGAAACCAGGACAGATAAAGTCCACTAACATTCTAGACCCAGCTGAGGAAACCAGGACAGATAAAGTCCACTAACATTCTAGACTCAGCTGATGAAACCAGGACAGATAAAGTCCACTAACATTCTAGACCCAGCTGATGAAACCAGGACAGATAAAGTCCACTAACATTCTAGACCCAGCTGAGGAAACCAGGACAGATAAAGTCCACTAACATTCTAGACTCAGCTGATGAAACCAGGACAGATAAAGTCCACTAACATTCTAGACCCAGCTGAGGAAACCAGGACAGATAAAGTCCACTAACATTCTAGACTCAGCTGATGAAACCAGGACAGATAAAGTCCACTAACATTCTAGACTCAGCTGATGAAACCAGGACAGATAAAGTCCACTAACATTCTAGACCCAGCTGAGGAAACCAGGACAGATAAAGTCCACTAACATTCTAGACTCAGCTGATGAAACCAGGACAGATAAAGTCCACTAACATTCTAGACCCAGCTGAGGAAACCAGGACAGATAAAGTCCACTAACATTCTAGACTCAGCTGATGAAACCAGGACAGATAAAGTCCACTAACATTCTAGACCCAGCTGATGAAACCAGGACAGATAAAGTCCACTAACATTCTAGACTCAGCTGATGAAACCAGGACAGATAAAGTCCACTAACATTCTAGACCCAGCTGATGAAACCAGGACAGATAAAGTCCACTAACATTCTAGACCCAGCTGAGGACTGATGACGGTCTAGACCTGCTTTAACTAGCTCATCCTTGTCCCTGTTGTTCTTACAGCCACCACTAGGGGGCCAGGGAATCTTACCCAGTGAGGAGGTGGTACTGGTTTGATGTGAGGTGGTCTGGATCAGGAGGGCACTGGGAGTACTGGCAGGAACAGTGGAACCTTCAACGTCAACAGCATGATTCAAGCATTAGCCAGAGAAAGTACAGTCATCTAGACCAGGGTTCTCAACCTTGGGGTCGGGACCCCCTTGGGGGTCGTGAGACACTAAGAGGGTCTCCAATTGCCCTAGAAGAACTAAGAATATTTTTGCCACTTTACACCAGTTTAGTCAGAATATTCACTGCTTTTCATCATTTTCCCTCCATTTTACCAACTCTTGTCTTTAATGTTGCCTCTGCTGACCCATTGCTGCTACTTTTAACCCCTTTTAACCACTTTTTACACCCATTTTAACCCATTTCACCATTTCATATGTGCATTTTTGGTAGTTTAACCTATTTCTGCCAGTACCTGCCTACTTTTTCTTTCTCAGTTAACTCATTAATTTAAAGCTATTTCAGCCACATTTTAACTACTTTTTATCACTATTTATGCCCATTTTTCCATTTTTATCTATTTTTGTCCCTTCTTAACATTTTCTGCTACTTTGAAATCCAATTTCACCTTTCCCCCATTGCTGCCATTATTAACCCACTCTAGCCATTTTTGAATCATTTTAATTCTTTTTCTTACATATTTAAGAAGGCTGATTCTGTTCTAGGATGTTCGTGGCTGTTCAGCCACCTTCAGGTCCAGTGGGGGTCCTGGTCTCTGGAACCTTTATTTTGGGGGTTGTGGGCTGGAAAGGCTGAGAACCCTGATCTAGATGATCCGTTCTGTAACATGTAAGGGTCTAGTCTACAACAGTCAGAGTAAAGAGGAGGGCTGGATCATGTGATTCAGGTATATTTACCTGGAGACTGGGACACTACAGATCTGAATATTCAGTATGAATGAATGAACGTGTTTGACAGCAGCAGAGAGATAAACTCTGATGATTAGAGACAGTCTCCAGAAACTGATGAAGTAGAAGATTTCACCACTACACATGCAACTCTGGAGAACTGGGACCAGAGGGACTGGGACCAGAGGGACAGGACCAGAGGGACTGGGATCAGAGAGACTGGGACCAGAGGGACAGGACCAGAGGGACTGGGACCAGAGGGACAGGACCAGAGGGACCGGGACCAGAGGGACAGGACCAGAGGGACTGGGACCAGAGGGACTGGGACCAGAGGGACAGGACCAGAGGGACTGGGACCAGAGGGACTGGGAACAGAGGGACAGGACCAGAGGGACTGGGACCAGAGGGACAGGACCAGAGGGACTGGGACCAGAGGGACAGGACCAGAGGGACAGGACCAGAGGGACTGGGACCAGAGGGACTGGGACCAGAGGGACAGGACCAGAGGGACTGGGACCAGAGGGACTGGGACCAGAGGGACAGGACCAGAGGGACTGGGACCAGAGGGACAGGACCAGAGGGACCGGGACCAGAGGGACAGGACCAGAGGGACTGGGACCAGAGGGACTGGGACCAGAGGGACAGGACCAGAGGGACTGGGACCAGAGGGACTGGGAACAGAGGGACAGGACCAGAGGGACTGGGACCAGAGGGACAGGACCAGAGGGACTGGGACCAGAGGGACAGGACCAGAGGGACAGGACCAGAGGGACTGGGACCAGAGGGACTGGGACCAGAGGGACAGGACCAGAGGGACTGGGACCAGAGGGACTGGGATCAGAGGGACTGGGATCAGAGGGACTGGGACCAGAGGGACAGGACCAGAGGGACTGGGACCAGCGGGACTGGGATCAGAGGGACTGGGACCAGAGGGACAGGACCAGAGGGACTGGGACCAGAGGGACTGGGACCAGAGAGACTGGGACCAGAGGGACAGGACCAGAGGGACTGGGATCAGAGAGACTGGGACCAGAGGGACAGGACCAGAGGGACTGGGACCAGAGTGACAGGACCAGAGGGACTGGGACCAGAGGGACTGGGATCAGAGGGACTGGGACCAGAGGGACAGGACCAGAGGGACTGGGACCAGAGGGGTAGTGGTAACAGAAACAGGTGAGACCCATTTATGGGACATTTTCATGTCTGATGATCAAACATATAAACTCCTACAGGAGGGTCAGAACGTACCAGCAGGGCACCTGGACCTGGACGAGGAGGGAAGCAGAGAACCTCACAAAACCACCTTCTCTGAGCTCTGGAAAGCTGAACCTCTGCACCTGAAGGGGGCATGCTCCAGCACGTCCTTAGATCCTTAGGTCCTTAGGTCCTTTGGTCCTGTCCAGAGGCGTTGGAGGAAGGGGGAGTAGCGGTGGCACCATGACCAGCCCACCCCCGAACAGTTCATGACCTTCATCAGAGTTGGGAGAGGGTACACCTCCTGAGGACTCATGATTGGTGCCTCCATGTCGATCCAAGGAAGCAACCCAAGTCCCCAGACCACATTGCTGCCAATAGGCTCCACCCAGCTGTGGTGACATCAGAGACAACAAAACAGGAGGTGACGTTGGAACCCAGCATTCTCTGGGAAGAAGGTGGCTGATGGGTGGAGGCCGAGAGCTGGAGGCCGAGAGCTGGAGGCCGAGAGCTGGGGGCCAAGAGCTGGAGGCCGAGAGCTGGGGGCCGAGAGCTGGGGGCCAAGAGCTGGAGGCCAAGAGCTGGAGGCCGAGAGCTGGGGGCCAAGAGCTGGAGGCCGAGAGCTGGGGGCCAAGAGCTGGAGGCCGAGAGCTGGGGTCCGAGAGCTGGGGGCGGAGAGCTGGGGGCCAATAGCTCGAGGCTGAGAGCTGGGGGCCAAGAGCTGGAGGCCGAGAGCTGGGGGCCAAGAGCTGGAGGCCGAGAGCTGGGGGCCGAGAGCTGGAGGCCGAGAGCTGGTGGCCGAGAGCTGGGGGCCCAGCGCTGGCGGCCGAGAGCTGGGGGCCCAGAGCTGGAGGCCGAGAGCTGGGGGCCAAGAGCTGGAGGCCGAGAGCTGGGGGCCAAGAGCTGGAGGCCGAGAGCTGGAGGCCGAGAGCTGGGGTCCGAGAGCTGGGGGCCAAGAGCTGGAGGCCGAGAGCTGGGGGCCAAGAGCTCGAGGCTGAGAGCTGGGGGCCAAGAGCTGGAGGCTGAGGGCTGGGGGCCAAGAGCTGGAGGCCGAGAGCTGGGGGCCAAGAGCTGGAGGCCGAGAGCTGGAGGCCGAGAGCTGGGGGCCGAGAGCTGGAGGCGGAGAGCTGGAGGCGGAGAGCTGGGGGCCAAGAGCTCGAGGCTGAGAGCTGGGGGCCGAGAGCTGGGGGCGGAGAGCTGGGGTCCGAGAGCTGGGGGCGGAGAGCTGGGGGCCAATAGCTCGAGGCTGAGAGCTGGGGGCCAAGAGCTGGGGTCCGAGAGCTGGGGGCGGAGAGCTGGGGGCCAATAGCTCGAGGCTGAGAGCTGGGGGCCAAGAGCTGGAGGCCGAGAGCTGGGGGCCAAGAGCTGGAGGCCGAGAGCTGGGGGCCAAGAGCTGGAGGCCGAGAGCTGGAGGCCGAGAGCTGGGGGCCAAGAGCTGGAGGCCGAGAGCTGGGGGCCAAGAGCTGGAGGCCGAGAGCTGGGGGCCAAGAGCTGGAGGCCGAGAGCTGGAGGCCGAGAGCTGGGGTCCGAGAGCTGGGGGCCAAGAGCTGGAGGCCGAGAGCTGGGGGCCAAGAGCTCGAGGCTGAGAGCTGGGGGCCAAGAGCTGGAGGCTGAGGGCTGGGGGCCAAGAGCTGGAGGCCGAGAGCTGGGGGCCAAGAGCTGGAGGCCGAGAGCTGGAGGCCGAGAGCTGGGGGCCGAGAGCTGGAGGCGGAGAGCTGGAGGCGGAGAGCTGGGGGCCAAGAGCTCGAGGCTGAGAGCTGGGGGCCGAGAGCTGGGGGCGGAGAGCTGGGGTCCGAGAGCTGGGGGCGGAGAGCTGGGGGCCAAGAGCTGGAGGCGGAGAGCTGGGGGCCAAGAGCTGGGGCCACAGAGCTGGGGGCCAAGAGCTGGGGCCACAGAGCTGGGGGCGGAGAAGTGGGGGCCAGGAGCTGGGGGCCAAGAGCTGGGGGCGGAGAGCTGGGGGCGGAGAGCTGGGGGCGGAGAGCTGGAGGCCGAGAGCTGGGGGCCAAGAGCTGGCGGAGAGCTGGGGGCGGAGAGCTGGGGGCCAAGAGCTGGAGGCCGAGAGCTGGGGGCGGAGAGCTGGGGGCGGAGAGCTGGGGGCGGAGAGCTGGAGGCCGAGAGCTGGGGGCCAAGAGCGGGGGGCGGAGAGCTGGGGGCGGAGAGCTGGAGGACCCGCCACGGGCCAGCTGCTGAGGCTTCATGGACCGCTCACTACATGGGGTTCCAACTCCAGAAGAACCACCAAGAACATTCAGGAGGCCATGAAGAAGGCCTCCCATTGGCTATAGATCTGGAGGGATAAAGACCTGGACCACCCTAAGACCTGGTTCAAGCCATGACAGTCCAGGAAGCACCAAGAGTCAGCGCCCCCATATGTGGATGTTGTCAGGATCTCCTAGACTCTTTAACACAGGGGTGTCAAACTCAAGGCCCGGGGGCCAAATCCGGCCCGTGGAATGGTTATATCGGCCCTCATGATCCTGTCGGTACTAGAACTGTCCACCAGTCTGAGGTCTGCAGATTTACTCCAGTCTAAGTTTGTTAAACCATAAAAATCTAAAAGTCAAGAGTCAGAGAGATTTCATAAAAAGTCAAGAATTAGTTTTTATTTCACAATTTAAATTTTGCATCGCAAGATTACGACTCAAACTTATGATTTTGACTTTTCATTTCATACTGTGACCTCTAAACTCAGATTTAGACTTTATATGTCACATTTTTATCTTTTACATCCACAAGTTTAAATTTCTAACTCATATTTTGACATTTTTAACTCCTTACTTTGGAATTTTAGTCCCATATTTTGACCTTTAAACTCATGATTTCAATTTGTGCCTAATTTTGACATTTTAAGAAAAATATTTTTTACTTTTTTATATTGTATTTAACCTTTTAGAACATTTTAATTCTCGTTCATATTTTGACCTTTTAGACTCCTAATTTTGGCTTTTTAATCCCATATTTTGACCTACAAAACTCACATTTCTTGAGTCATATGTTGACCTTCTAGACTCATAATTTCAAACTTCTCCTCATATATTTGCTCTTTAAAAACATTATTTTCCTATCTTTAATATCATGTTCTGATCTGTTATATTATTAAAGTTATATTATTGTTAATCATAGTTGTTATAAATAAAGTTAAATCATTGTTAATCATGGTTGTTATAAATAAAGTTAAATCATTGTTAATCATGGTTGTTATAAATAAAGTTAAATCATTGTTAATCATGGTTGTTATAAATAAAGTTAAATCATTGTTAATCGTGGTTGTTATAAATAAAGTTAAATCATTGTTAATCGTGGTTGTTATAAATAAAGTTAAATCATTGTTAATCATGGTTGTTATAAATAAAGTTAAATCATTGTTAATCATGGTTGTTATAAATAAAGTTAAATCATTGTTAATCATGGTTGTTATAAATAAAGTTAAATCATTGTTAATCGTGGTTGTTATAAATAAAGTTAAATCATTGTTAATCATGGTTGTTATAAATAAAGTTAAATCATTGTTAATCGTGGTTGTTATAAATAAAGTTAAATCATTGTTAATCATGGTTGTTATAATTAAAGTTTTAAACAGAAGGTTTTAAAGGATCCAATAGTCCATACCCCAGAGTGAAAGGGTCCACCATCAGCGTCTGCAGTCCGTGCTGCTGAGGGGGAGGGGCCACCGCTCCAGGTAGGCTGACATCTGACGAAGCTCCGCCCCACATGGACCCTGCAGCTAGGACATGGCTGTCCTGGTCTTTAACAGGATCATTGTTGGGGTCACCACCGGTCCCAGAACCGCTCATCCTGTCAGAGAGGGAGAACGTCTTTAATTACTGATCACTGTTAAACCACAGAGGTCACAGAGGTCACAGAGGTCACAGGGGTCAGTCTGGTCTGGACTAAACCACAGTCACAGAGGTCACAGAGGTCACAGAGGTCAGTCTGGTCTGGACTAAACCACAGTCACAGAGGTCACAGAGGTCACAGAGGTCACAGAGGTCAGTCTGGTCTGGACTAAACCACAGTCACAGAGGTCACAGAGGTCACAGAGGTCAGTCTGGTCTGGACTAAACCACAGTCACAGAGGTCACAGAGGTCACAGAGGTCAGTCTGGTCTGGACTAAAACAATAGCCACAGAGGTCACAGAGGTCACATAGGTCTGTCTGGTCTGGACTAAACCACAGTCACAGAGGTCACAGAGGTCAGTCTGGTATGGACTAAACCACAGTCACAGAGGTCCAGGGGTCACAGGGGTCACAGGGGTCAGGGTTTTAGCTGACTATAATAGGATCTCTTCAGGACTTTAGGACAGGAAATATAAAAACAGCGGGGTCACTGAGTGCAGTAACACCTGAGTATCAGGGTCTGACCCCCTTCAGCTCAGGTATGGACTTCACTGAGTCAACCCTTACATCAGGGATGTCAAACTCAAGGCTCGGGGGCCAAACCCGGCCCGTGGTACAGTTAAACCCGGCCCACCAGTATGAGGTCTGCAGATTTGCTCCAGTATAACCTGAACTATGTGTTTAAGTCAGAAGAATAAGAAAGAGGAAGAGTCTGATCAAAGTCAGGACTGTGGGAAAACAAACTGCTATTTTATTTTCTCACAACAATGACTCAAAGTTATGGTTTTAACTTTAATCTCATATTTTGAACGGTTAGATTCACCATTTTACATTTAAAGTCATATTTTGATTTTTTTATTCTTTTCCATTTTTTGATCTCTTAAATGATTGTTTGTTTATTTTACCCCAAATATTGACCTTTAAACACATGATTTTATTATTTTATCTCATATTTTCACATTGAAAACTCATAATTTCTACCTTAATATCATATTTTGACCTTAAACTCGTTATTTTATAATTTTATCTCATATTTTTAGCCTTTTAAACTCGTGATTTTCTAATTGTATTTAGTAGTTTTAATCTTAAATCATTTATCACCAGTCTTCAGTGGTCCTGTTAATCACTGGCGGTGAAGATGATGTTGATGGTTTATGGTTGAATGTGGACCCTGGTAGACCCTGAGGTCAGACCCAGATTCAGGACTCCCTGCTGTGACTCAGTCTGAGTCCCTGTCTGGTAGTTGGTCCAGAACTTTCTCTGTGACTGTAGCTATTTAACAAAACAGTTAACTCATCTAACAGAGAAAATCATGGTTGAGATGAAGTTCAGTCCTGCTGAATTTAGCTCCTGTTAGAGGTTATAAAGCTGGCATCAAAGACCCGGATCTGAGTCCAGGTGAACCGGATCCTCGGCTCACTGAGAGTCGAACTCCAGGCTAACAGATTAGCATCGTGACTAGCTTTAGCTAAGCTAGCTACAGTCCATCAAACAACAGCCCCGTTTACTCGAGTTAGTTATCCCAGAACAATGAGAATATTTCACACCTGAACACCAAAATGATCCTGAAGTTTACCTTTGACCTTAGCCTTCACGGAAACGATGGCCGGATGTCAGCTGAGAAGTTAGCCGCTAGCTTCTCTGAGCAGCAGAGCCGCGTTTACCTGCCAGTGAGACTGAAACAGTTATCAGTTAGTGTGTGTGTGTGTGTGTGTGTGTGTGTGTGTAACAGTTATCAGTCAGTTAGTGTGTGTGTGTGTGTGTGTGTGTGTAACAGTTATCAGTCAGTTAGTGTGTGTGTGTGTGTGTGTGTGTAACAGTTATCAGTCAGTTAGTGTGTGTGTGTGTGTGTGTGTAACAGTTATCAGTCAGTTAGTGTGTGTGTGTGTGTGTGTAACAGTTATCAGTCAGTTGGGGTGTGTGTGTGTGTGTGTGTGTGTGTGTGTGTAACAGTTATCAGTCAGTTAGTGTGTGTGTGTGTGTGTGTGTAACAGTTATCAGTCAGTTAGTGTGTGTGTGTGTGTGTGTGTGTGTGTGTAACAGTTATCAGTCAGTTGGTGTGTGTGTGGGGGTGTGTGTGTGTGTGTGTGTAACAGTTATCAGTCAGTTAGTGTGTGTG